>NW_027011487.1:0-23822 GCF_036934945.1 Oncorhynchus masou masou | reverse complement strand
TGTCAGGACCCGGTTTCGAACCTGGGTCTCCGGAGTGAGAAACAGTCACTTAACCAACTGAGCCACGAATAGACAGCAGAACCCAGAAGATGAGGCAGACACAGCAGTACTTAAGACGGTGTATTTAATGAAGAAAAAAATCCTAAAAATAAAAAATGGCAAATCCAAAAGGTGGAAGGAAAAACACAAAAAGACCTAAAAAGAAACTCACCAAAACTAAACAAAAACAAAAAACAGAATACCACAAGAACGTTACCCGGAATCGACAAGAGCACACAGAACACTAGGGCAGGGTGCTAACATACAAACACAGAGCACAGAACTGAGGGAAACAAAGGGTTTAAATACAATCAGGGGAAACGAGACACAGGTGCAAACAATAATGGGGGTCAAGGGAAAAACACAGGGACAAAAAGCACAATGGGGACATCTACTGACAAACAACTGGAACAACCCTGGCCAAATCCTGACAGAATCCCCCTAGGAACGGCTCCTGACGTTCCTACCAGCTCTCTCAGGGTGGAGGACCCTGAACTGACGAATGAGGTCAGGGTCCAGGATGTCTTTGGCAGGAACCCAGGAGCGCTCCTCAGGACCGTAGCCTTCCCAGTCCACCAGATACTGCCAGGACCGCTGCACCCGGCGGGAATCCAGTATCCGGTGGACGGTATAAGCCGGCTGGCCTCCAATGACACGAGGCGGAGGGGGAGGTCTGTCTGCCGGGACAAGGGGAGAAAAAACAACAGGTTTTAACAATGACACATGAAATGTGGGATTAATCTTAAGGGATCTGGGTAAGTGTAGGCGATAAGAAACTGGGTTAACTCTCCTGGCAACCTTGAAGGGACCGATGTATTTTTGGGACAGCTTGCGAGACTCCACCCGTAGAGGTAAGTCTCTTGTGGAGAGCCAGACTCTCTGGCCGGGGCGCAGGGTAGGCCCGGGACGGCGACGTCTGTTGGCTTGTTGTTGATACCTCTGTGAGGAACGCATCAGATTAAGACGGGTCTCTCCTCCACATGGGCCGACAGCGTCTGGACTTAACCTCAAGGCTGAAGGCACTCTGACTTCTGCCTCCTGGTCCGGGAACAATGGAGGAGCATAGCCAAACTGACACTGTAAGGGGACATACCAGTGGAGGAGGAGCGAAGGTGTTGTGCGCGCATTCCAGCCTCAAACAATAAAGGATGACCATGTGGACGTGGTTGTCACGAGTCATACATCGGAGGGTGGTTTCCAGCTCTTGATTCATCCTCTGTTTGGCCGCTTGGACTCCGGATGGTACCTCCTGAAGATAGACTGGCAGAAGCCCCCATGAGTTGGCAGAAGGCCTTCCAAAACCTTGAGGCGAACTGGGGACCTCTGGTCAGAAACCACATCTTGAGGAATGCCGAAGACTCGGAACACATGATTAATTACCAACTCAGCCGTTTCCTTGGCAGAAGGTAACTTAGTCAGAGGGACGAACCTGGCCGCCTTTGAAAACCTGTCGATTATGACTAGGATAGTAGTATTGCCATGGGATGGAGGAAGTCCAGTAATAAAGTCCAATGAGATATGGGACCAGGGTCTGTGGGGAACAGGTAAAGGGTGAAGGAGTCCTTGAGGGCGGAGGTGAGAAGATTTGCCCTGGCAGCACACGGGGCAGGCATTGACGAAAGTGGCAACGTCTTTCTTATGGTAGGCCACCAGAACTTACGCTGGATGAACTCCAAGGTGCGACCTACGCCCGGATGACAGGTGAGGCGAGAGGAGTGCCCCCACAGAAGGACCTGAGTCCTCACTGCCTTGGGGACAAACAACCGATTGGCAGGGCCTCCTTTAGGGTCCGGTTCGCTAGCTTGAGCACGTCTCACGGCATCCTCAACTTGCCACGAGATCGGAGCCACAATCTTAGCAGCAGGAAGGACAGGCATGTCCGTGTCATCTCGAATGGCAGGAGCGTAGACTCGGGACAGGGCATCCGGTTTGAGATTCTTTCGACCCGGGCCGATAGGTGAGGAGTTCAATCGCTTCGCCTGCTGGATATACTCCAGATTTTTGTGGTCCGTAGCATTCTGAAACGGGTGAGAAGCCCCCTCGGAGCCAGTGTCTCCATTCCTTCAATGCCATCTTAACCGCTAGGAGTTCACGATCCCCCACATCGTAGTTCCTCTCAGTCGGGGTAAGCCGTGTGAGAAGAAAGCGCACGGATGAAGCTTCTGTCTTCACCCTCTGAGACAGGACAGCTCCAACACCAACCTCTGATGCGTCTACCTCCACCACAAATGGTTCATCCGTAGTCGGTAGTATCAGGATGGGAGCAGAGAGGATGCGCTGCTTGAGTCCTTGAAGGCCGTCTCAGCTTCTCTTCCCCAAAAACCTTGCATTGCCACCTTTGGTTAAAGCTGAGAGAGGAGCTGCCACCAAACTGAAGTTCTTGATGAACTTGCGGTAAAAGTTTGTGAAGCCCAGGAAACGCTGAACATCCTTAACGGATTTGGGGTGGGCCAATCCGCTACCGCCCCTACCTTCCTAGGGTCCATTTGGATTCGACGGGTTCCACTACAAATCCCAGGAATTGTACTGGATGAATGGAATTCACATTTTTCCGGCTTAACGTACAGATGGCTGTCCAGGAGGCGTTTGAGTACTTGTCTGACATGCTTAGTGTGTTCTTGAAGGAGCTCGAAAAGATGAGGATGTCATCCAAGTAAACGAACACAAATATGTTAAGCATATCCCTAAGCACATCGTTTATGAGCGCTTGGAACACCGCTGGGGCGTTGGTCAGGCCGAAGGGCATCACCAAGTATTCATAGTGACCAGTAGGCGTGTTGAAAGCGGTCTTCCACTGTCACCAGGTCTGATCCGCACAAGATGGTATGCGTTCCGCAGGTCAAGCTTAGTGAAAACAACTGCTTCCTGAGCAGCTCAAGGCTGTGGCACGGACGGTTATGTCATTGAGTCCCTGGTAGTCGATGCAAGGACGTAACCCACCGTCTTTCTTGGGCCATTGAAGAAAAACCCTGCTCCCGCTCGGGAGGTGGATGGACGACGCATGAGGCCTGCTTCCAGAGCGTCCTGATGGTATCCACAGCCTGCTCGGTGAGATAGGGAAAAAGATCCACCCCTGGGGGTGTAAGTGTCTTGAAATAGTCAAGATGGGGCAATCGTATGATCTATATGTGGTGCATGGGTGGCCCCTGTTTCAAGTAACACCAGTTTGAGGTCAGTGGTAATACCTGGGAACTCAATAAATGATGGATTCTAAAGACTCGGAGTAGAACTCGGGAATTCTGGAAAATACAAGTAGTTTGGGTGCAATGTGAGGACCCCACTGCTTGATAGTGCCCACAGACCAGTCGATGTGAGGTTGGTGGCCAGAAGCCAGGGGTATCCAAGGACGAGAGGGAATCCCCGAACAGGAGATCAAATGAAAGTTCATCAATTCCTGGTGTTGTGGAAACTGAAAGTCTCATGAGGTAGTATGTGATGACAAGTCCAGATCCCAAAGGGCTTCCATTCAATGTAGTAACCCTCATGGGGTCACTAGGAGGTCTGAGGGAACGCCTATTCTCCTTCCCCGCCCCAGACACCATCCATGAAGTTACCTGCGGCTCCAGAGTCTACCAAGGCTTGAAGGTGAAGCTTGTGGTTGTCCCAGGAGAGGGTGACTGGAATGAGCAGACGGGACTTGGACGGATGGGAGTTGGACGGATGGGAGGAGGTTATGTTTCCCGTTACAGTTCCCCCCGGTCTGTAAGGGATTTCACCCCCGTAGTGGACAAAAATGAATGGCAAGTTATTGGCATAGGCCAAACCATGCACACATTGGCCAATACCACCCAAAGCGGCGTTGATTCATGCAAAGTTTACTGCTATTGCCATATGGGTATTGCCAGTTGTAACACTTCAAAAATCCAACAGGTGGCGATTGCACTCCACCATGGTTTTTCATATTGGTATTGGACTCCAAGTCAACATCCAAAAGCCAAATTTTGAAAAAACGAATTTTTGAAAAAAACGTATCACCCCTTAAAAAAGTGCTTTCTGGACCGTTTTTCGAAATTCTTTCGCTTTTTTGACAATTACACATGTATAAGAACTGTATGAAAATACTTTTGTCCAATTTTATTAACATAATTTTTTAATTTTTTTACGCATTATTGCATATGTTTTTGTCCATTTGCAATATGATTTCATAGGAAGTCAGAAGTCAAAAGTCAAAAATTCTTAAATTTCATAAAAAACTTCACACACCCTAAAAAAGTGCTTTCTGGACCGTTTTTCAGAAGAGTCAAAAATGAAATTTTTTCGCATTTTGTGTCAGTTACACACGTATAAGAACTGTATCAACATACTTTAGTCATATTTTATTATCATAATTTTTTTTTTTTTTACTTGCGCATGTGCATGTGTTTTGTCCATCTGCAATATGATTTCATAGGAAGTCAGAAGTCAAAAGTCAAAAATTATTAAATTTCATAAAAACTTACACACCCTAAAAGTGCTTTCTGGACCGTTTTTCGTTTCGAAATTTTTCGAATTTTGTGTCAGTTACACACGTATAAGAACTGTATCAACATACTTTAGTCATATTTTATTATTATAATGTTTTTGTTTTTTTTTTGCTTGTGCATAAGGCATATGTTTTGTGGGGGCCAAATGTCATAAGAAATTTGACATTCTCAAAAATCCTTCAGAAATGCAAAATTGACTGGCCTGATGAACTCGGGATGGCCGGGCAGTGATTGTTGTTCCTTTCAATCACTCGTGGTGTTGATTTCATCATGTCCATTTGTTTATGTTTTCTCACTTTTGCAAAGTCACTGTGCATTTGCCATATGGTTAACTGGGCATTCACCATCACCAATTTGTCATGCCATAAAAATCATGCAGGAATGCCAAATTGACTGGCCCGATGAACTCGGGATGGCTGGGCAGTGATTCTGGTACCTCTCCATCGCTCGTTTGGGTTGATTTCAAATGTCGCATTTGGTGATGGTACCTCACTGTTAAAACATATTGCAAATGTTCCTTACTTTTGCAAAGTCACTGAAAATTTTGCAGGAATGCCAAATTGACTGGCCCGATGAAGTCGGGATGGCTTGGCAGTGATTCTGGTACCTCTCCATCGCTCGTTTGGGTTGATTCCAGAATGTCCATTTGGTGATTTTTCTCACTCTTTCAAAGTCACTGTGCATTTGCCATATGTTAACTGGGCAGTCACCATTACCAATTTGTCATGCCATAAAAATCATGCAGGAATGCCAAATTGACTGGCCCGATGACATAGGGATGTCTGGGCAGTGATACTGGTACCTCTCCATCGCTCGTTTTGGGTTGATTTCAGAATGTCGCTTTTGGTGATGGTACCTCACCGCTTAAACATATTGCTAATGGACAAGAGTCACCTGCAAGTCACCGTCCATCAGTCAATTTGATATCATTCTGACACCAAACTGATACAAACTGACACCAAACCCACTTTTCCCAACTCATTTAGGAGCCAAGTATAACATGCGACCCGAATCCCGAGTTTCGGCCCGATAGGTCATTTGGTGTCCAGTAAAAGCCTAATTGGTGCTGAAAATCCACTTTTTTCAATGCCTTGCTACGGGGTCCTTGAATGAGCTATCGGACCGAGATGTTGGGTTCTGTCTCTATGGGCCGAGACGGTCACAATGCACCTAGTCTTGTGTCTCTGGGACATTTCTAAATGTCGCCATTTTCGTAATGGTCAAAATGAATTGAAGTCATTGCAAATGTTCGACGCTGTTTCTCGGTCCGAGAACATCCTAGAGCGCCGTAACTCACCACGCACTATCTACCTGAGGTCTAGAACAGGATTCTAAAGTTTCGGAACTCTAGGTCTGACGGTTCTTTTTTAGCTCGAACAAAGCTAACTATTGGAGGCACTGTCAGTCTCTACACACCCCAATACGTCCCTCCATCCAAGTTGTGTATCTGTGTGATTTATTTTTCCTTTGAATTTTTATGGGAAAAATGACTGATTTACAGTTCATGGGGTTGTCTAATCACACATATGAAGTTTTGGACAGATCTGATTTTTTAACCCTTCCAAACAGCCCTGAGTCACCAATTATGGCACTTCCGGTTGGCACAGGAAGCTATAAATACACACATGTCTTGACTGACATAGAAACCTAGGGAATCCTGAGTTTTAAGTCTTTAAGTTGAGAATTGACTGATCTACACAGGGTTGAATAATGCAGAGGCCTCGGCACCTTTCGAGGTGATGTACATCCAAATACCTTTTGGGTCAATCTAACCACTTCCGGTTGCTCCAGGAAGCTTAGAATCGACACAGGTAGACCTCATAGTGGTCTGATGGAATGTCATAGAAGACAGGTTCATACAGCATTCATAACCCATATAGACCCCAGGTTGTATTTAGGGGAGCAGGCAATGTATTCCTATGGGGAGAGAAGTCAATGCACACTGTTTTTTGTAAACACCTTCTTTTAACTGTGAAAGGTTAATGCCACACAGTCAAGGTTAGGCTTGCACAGATCGGGAGGACCTTAGGAACAGTCCTGTGTTTGAATTGTCCTTCTAAACCTAACGGTTCCGCCGCTGTCACCCAAAATCAAATGACATTGTGGTGCAGGCATCATTGTGGGCCTATTTTTCTCATGGTCGCTGCGCTCAGACCCGAGCGAGCTACGGTCAAGCGGGGCACCTCGTTGGACTCGGCACGGCCTTGGGATTATGTTTATGCCATTGCCTGCTCTCTGTGTCTTTAAACACCACGCTTTGTCACTCCATCCTTGCTGTGTGTGTGTGAGAGCTTTTCTTTGACATCTGTTGGGAAAAATGACTGATTTACAGTTCATGGGGGTTGTCTAATCACACATATGAAGTTTTGGACAGATCTGATTTTTTTAACCCTTCCAAACAGCCCCTGAGTCACCAATTATGGCACTTCCGGTTGGCACAGGAAGCTATAAATACACACATGTCTTGACTGACATAGAAACCTAGGGAATCCTGAGTTTTAAGTCTTTAAGTTGAGAATTGACTGATCTACACAGGGTTGAATAATGCAGAGGCCTCGGCACCTTTCGAGGTGATGTACATCCAAATACCTTTTGGGTCAATTTAACCACTTCCGGTTGCTCCAGGAAGCTTAGAATCGACACAGGTAGACCTCATAGTGGTCTGATGGAATGTCATAGAAGACAGGTTCATACAGCATTCATAACCCATAAAGACCCCAGGTTGTATTTAGGGGAGCAGGCAATGTATTCCTATGGGAGAGAAGTCAATGCACACTGTTTTTTTGTAAACACCTTCTTTTAACTGTGAAAGGTTAATGCCACACAGTCAAGGTTAGGCTTGCACAGATCGGGAGGACCTTAGGAACAGTCCTGTGTTTGAATTGTCCTTCTAAACCTAACGGTTCCGCCGCTGTCACCCAAAATCAAATGACATTGTGGTGCAGGCATCATTGTGGGCCTATTTTTCTCATGGTCGCTGCGCTCAGACCGAGCGAGCTACGGTCAAGGGGCACCTCGTTGGACTCGGCACGGCCTTGGGATTATGTTTATGCCATTGCCTGCTCTCTGTGTCTTTAAACACCACGCTTTGTCACTCCATCCTTGCTGTGTGTGTGTGTGAGAGCTTTTTCTTTGACATCTGTTGGGAAAAATGACTGATTTACAGTTCATGGGGGTTGTCTAATCACACATATGAAGTTTTGGACAGATCTGATTTTTTAACCCTTCCAAACAGCCCCTGAGTCACCAATTATGGCACTTCCGGTTGGCACAGGAAGCTATAAATACACACATGTCTTGACTGACATAGAAACCTAGGGAATCCTGAGTTTTAAGTCTTTAAGTTGAGAATTGACTGATCTACACAGGGTTGAATAATGCAGAGGCCTCGGCACCTTTCGAGGTGATGTACATCCAAATACCTTTTGGGTCAATTTAACCACTTCCGGTTGCTCCAGGAAGCTTAGAATCGACACAGGTAGACCTCATAGTGGTCTGATGGAATGTCATAGAAGACAGGTTCATACAGCATTCATAACCCATATAGACTCCAGGTTGTATTTAGGGGGAGCAGGCAATGTATTCCTATGGGGAGAGAAGTCAATGCACACTGTTTTTTTGTAAACACCTTCTTTTAACTGTGAAAGGTTAATGCCACACAGTCAAGGTTAGGCTTGCACAGATCGGGAGGACCTTAGGAACAGTCCTGTGTTTGAATTGTCCTTCTAAACCTAACGGTTCCGCCGCTGTCACCCAAAATCCAATGACATTGTGGTGCAGGCATCATTGTGGGCCTATTTTTCTCATGGTCGCTGCGCTCAGACCGAGCGAGCTACGGTCAAGAGGGGCACCTCGTTGGACTCGGCACGGCCTTGGGATTATGTTTATGCCATTGCCTGCTCTCTGTGTCTTTAAACACCACGCTTTGTCACTCCATCCTTGCTGTGTGTGTGTGTGAGAGCTTTTCTTTGACATCTGTTGGGAAAAATGACTGATTTACAGTTCATGGGGGTTGTCTAATCACACAGATGAAGTTTTGGAAAGATCTGATATTTTTAACCCCTCCAAACAGCCCATGAGACACCAATTATGGCACTTCCGGTTGGCACAGGAAGCTGTAACTCAACATACATCCTCATTGGGCTATTCCATTAGAGAATCCTGAGTTTTAAGTCTTTACCATGAAAACTGACTGATTTACACAGGGTTCAATGCACTATGTCCATCAAATTGCAGGCAGTGTATGGGTATACACTTTTAGGGCGATTTGAACCACTTCCGGTTGGTCCAGGAAGCTTAGAATCGACACAGGTAGACCTTATAGTGGTCTGATGGACTGGTACCAAAGACAGGTTCATACAACATTCATAACCCATATAGACTCCAGGTTGTATTTAGTGGAGCAGCCAATATATTCCTATGGGGAGAGAAGTCAATGAACACTGTTTTTATGTAAACACCTTCTTTTGACTGTGAAGGGTTAATGTCACACGGTCAAGGATAGGCTTGGACAGATCAGGAGGACCTTAGGAACAGTCCTGTGGTTGAATTGTCTTTCTAAACCTAACGGTTCCGCCGCTGTCACCCAAAATCAAATGACGTACTGGTGAAGGCTTCATATTGGGCCTATTTTTCTCATGGTCGCCGCGCTCAGACCGAGCGAGCTACGGTCAAGCGGGACACCTCGTTGGACTCGGCACAGTCTGGACACTATGGTGATGCCATTGTTTGTGTTGATTTCAGAATGTCCATTTGGTCATGTTTTCTCACTTTTGCAAAGTCACTGTGCATTTGCCATATGGTTAACTGGGCAGTCACCATCACCAATTTGTCATGCCATAAAAATCATGTAGGAATGCCAAATTGACTGGCCCGATG
This sequence comes from Oncorhynchus masou masou, assembly GCF_036934945.1. Taxonomy (NCBI): domain Eukaryota; kingdom Metazoa; phylum Chordata; class Actinopteri; order Salmoniformes; family Salmonidae; genus Oncorhynchus; species Oncorhynchus masou. Next base: position 14,442 of record NW_027011487.1, on the reverse strand, counting down.
ACATAGGGATGGCTGGGCAGTTATTCTGGTACCTCTCCATCGCTCGTTTGGGTTGATTTCAGAATGTCGCTTTTGGTGATGGTACCTCACTGTTAAAACATATTGCAAATGTTCCTTACTTTTGCAAAGTCACTGAAAATTTTTGCAGGAATGCCAAATTGACTGGCCCGATGACCTCGGGATGGCTGGGCAGTGATTCTGGTACCTCTCCATCACTCGTTTGGGTTGATTCCAGAATGTCCATTTGGTGATTTTCTCACTCTTTCAAAGTCACTGTGCATTTGCCATATGGTTAACTGGGCAGTCACTTTTTCACCAATTTGTCATGCCATAAAAATCATGCAGGAATGCCAAATTGACTGGCCCGATGACCTAGGGATGGCTGGGCAGTGATACTGGTACCTCTCCATGGCTCGTTTGGGTTGATTTCAGAATGTGCTTTTGGTGATGGTACCTCACTGTTAAAACATATTGCAAATGTTCCTTACTTTTGCAAAGTCACTGAAAATTTTTGCAGGAATGCCAAATTGACTGGCCCGATGACCTCGGGATGGCTGGGCAGTGATACTGGTACCTCTCCATTTTCGTTTGGGTTGATTTCAGAATGTCGCTTTTGGTGATGGTACCTCACTGTTAAAACATATTGCAAATGTTCCTTACTTTTTCAAAGTCACTGAAAATTTTGCAGGAATGCCAAATTGACTGGCCCGATGACCTCGGGATGGCTGGGCAGTGATTACTGGTACCTCTCCATGGCTCGTTTGGGTTGATTTCAGAATGTCCATTTGGTGATTTACCTCACTGTTGCAAAGTCACATATTGCCAAATGTTCCTTACTTTTTCAAAGTCACTGAAAATTTTTGCAGGAATGCCAAATTGACTGGCCCGATGAACTCGGGATGGCTTGGCAGTGATTCTGGTACCTCTCCATCACTCGTTAGGGTTGATTTCAGAATGTCCATTTTGGTGATTTTTCTCACTTTTGCAAAGTCACTGTGCATTTGCCATATGGTTAACTGGGCATTCACCATCACCAATTTGTCATGCCATAAAAATCATGCAGGAATGCCAAATTGACTGGCCCGATGACCTCGGGATGGCTGGGCAGTGATACTGGTACCTCTCCATCGCTCGTTTGGGTTGATTTCAGAATGTCGCTTTTGGTGATGGTACCTCACTGTTAAAACATATTGCAAATGTTCCTTACTTTTGCAAAGTCACTGAAAATTTTTGCAGGAATGCCAAATTGACTGGCCCGATGAACTCGGGATGGCTTGGCAGTGATTCTGGTACCTCTCCATCGCTCGTTAGGGTTGATTCCAGAATGTCCATTTGGTGATTTTTCTCACTCTTTCAAAGTCACTGTGCATTTGCCATATGGTTAACTGGGCAGTCACCATTACCAATTTGTCATGCCATAAAAATCATGCAGGAATGCCAAATTGACTGGCCCGATGACATAGGGATGTCTGGGCAGTGATACTGGTACCTCTCCATCGCTCGTTTGGGTTGATTTCAGAATGTCGCTTTTGGTGATGGTACCTCACCGCTTAAACATATTGCTAATGGACAAGAGTCACCTGCAAGTCACCGTCCATCAGTCAATTTGATATCATTCTGACACCAAACTGATACAAACTGACACCAAACCCACTTTTCCCAACTCATTTAGGAGCCAAGTATAACATACTTCAGAGCTGGCCCAAAATTCACAAGGCCTTCGGTACAAAACATTAAAAAACCATAAAACACATAGTTACTTTCTAGCTGCGGGGCCAGTTCGGACATTATGTGTAGTCCTATGTGAGGCGACCCCGAATCCCGAGTTTCGGCCCGATAGGTCATTTGGTGTCCGAGTAAAAGCCTAATTGGTGCTGAAAATCCACTTTTTTCAATGCCTTGCTACGGGGTCCTTGAATGAGCTATCGGACCGAGATGTTGGGTTCTGTCTCTATGGGCCGAGACGGTCACAATGCACCTAGTCTTGTGTCTCTGGGACATTTCTAAATGTCGCCATTTTCGTAATGGTCAAAATGAATTGAAGTCATTGCAAATGTTCGACGCTGTTTCTCGGTCCGAGAACATCCTAGAGCGCCGTAACTCACCACGCACTATCTACCTGAGGTCTAGAACAGGATTCTAAAGTTTCGGAACTCTAGGTCTGACGGTTTCTTTTAGCTCGAACAAAGCTAACTATTGGAGGCACTGTCAGTCTCTACACACCACAATACGTCCCTCCATCCAAGTTGTGTATCTGTGTGATTTATTTTTCCTTTGAATTTTTATGGGAAAAATGACTGATTTACAGTTCATGGGGGTTGTCTAATCACACATATGAAGTTTTGGACAGATCTGATTTTTTAACCCTTCCAAACAGCCCCTGAGACACCAATTATGGCACTTCCGGTTGGCACAGGAAGCTATAAATACACACATGTCTTGACTGACATAGAAACCTAGGGAATCCTGAGTTTTAAGTCTTTAAGTTGAGAATTGACTGATCTACACAGGGTTGAATAATGCAGAGGCCTCGGCACCTTTCGAGGTGATGTACATCCAAATACCTTTTGGGTCAATCTAACCACTTCCGGTTGCTCCAGGAAGCTTAGAATCGACACAGGTAGACCTCATAGTGGTCTGATGGAATGTCATAGAAGACAGGTTCATACAGCATTCATAACCCATAAAGACCCCAGGTTGTATTTAGGGGAGCAGGCAATGTATTCCTATGGGGAGAGAAGTCAATGCACACTGTTTTTTTGTAAACACCTTCTTTTAACTGTGAAAGGTTAATGCCACACAGTCAAGGTTAGGCTTGCACAGATCGGGAGGACCTTAGGAACAGTCCTGTGTTTGAATTGTCCTTCTAAACCTAACGGTTCCGCCGCTGTCACCCAAAATCCAATGACATTGTGGTGCAGGCATCATTGTGGGCCTATTTTTCTCATGGTCGCTGCGCTCAGACCGAGCGAGCTACGGTCAAGAGGGGCACCTCGTTGGACTCGGCACGGCCTTGGGATTATGTTTATGCCATTGCCTGCTCTCTGTGTCTTTAAACACCACGCTTTGTCACTCCATCCTTGCTGTGTGTGTGTGTGAGAGCTTTTCTTTGACATCTGTTGGGAAAAATGACTGATTTACAGTTCATGGGGGTTGTCTAATCACACATATGAAGTTTTGGACAGATCTGATTTTTTAACCCTTCCAAACAGCCCCTGAGTCACCAATTATGGCACTTCCGGTTGGCACAGGAAGCTATAAATACACACATGTCTTGACTGACATAGAAACCTAGGGAATCCTGAGTTTTAAGTCTTTAAGTTGAGAATTGACTGATCTACACAGGGTTGAATAATGCAGAGGCCTCGGCACCTTTCGAGGTGATGTACATCCAAATACCTTTTGGGTCAATCTAACCACTTCCGGTTGCTCCAGGAAGCTTAGAATCGACACAGGTAGACCTCATAGTGGTCTGATGGAATGTCATAGAAGACAGGTTCATACAGCATTCATAACCCATAAAGACCCCAGGTTGTATTTAGGGGAGCAGGCAATGTATTCCTATGGGGAGAGAAGTCAATGCACACTGTTTTTTTGTAAACACCTTCTTTTAACTGTGAAAGGTTAATGCCACACAGTCAAGGTTAGGCTTGCACAGATCGGGAGGACCTTAGGAACAGTCCTGTGTTTGAATTGTCCTTCTAAACCTAACGGTTCCGCCGCTGTCACCCAAAATCAAATGACATTGTGGTGCAGGCTTCATTGTGGGCCTATTTTTCTCATGGTCGCTGCGCTCAGACCGAGTGAGCTACGGTCAAGCGGGGCACCTCGTTGGACTCGGCACGGCCTTGGGATTATGTTTATGCCATTGCCTGCTCTCTGTGTCTTTAAACACCACGCTTTGTCACTCCATCCTTGCTGTGTGTGTGTGTGTGAGAGCTTTTCTTTGACATCTGTTGGGAAAAATGACTGATTTACAGTTCATGGGGGTTGTCTAATCACACATATGAAGTTTTGGACAGATCTGATTTTTTTAACCCTTCCAAACAGCCCTGAGACACCAATTATGGCACTTCCGGTTGGCACAGGAAGCTATAAATAAACTCATATCCTCATTGGGGTATGCCTTTACAGAATCCTGAGTTTTAAGTCTTTACGTTAAGAACTGAGTTATTTACGGAGGGTTTAGTGAGTGTGTGTTATTTCAGAAAATCATAGAAAATCACAGAAATGTCGCAGAGCTCCGCAGCACATTTTAAAAATACTCGTATGAACACCCTGCAACTGGATCTGTAACCGTTGAAAAAAAAAAACACCTATATCTGAACATCACGATCTGGTCAACGTACGATTTCTCGTAAATGACGATAGATAAATGGCCGATTTTTTTATTGACACCGGAGGCTCCTTGACTTTGACGTGAAGTGAAAAAATCTTTTCTCTATTTTCATTTTGGACCTTTAATCCCAGAAATATGGCCATAACTCAAAAACCGTTGAGGCCTAGACGCCATCTTGTTCGGGGCCATCTTCCCATAATGCCAAACCTACGCTCACCAAGTTTCGGCTTCGAAATATTTTCGGTTTTCCGAGATATGGCACGTCGTGATTCGTGATGTTTTGTCCAATAGCAATATGATTGCTTATGCCCTCTTGTGGGATATTTCGGCATTGCGCAAAAATGGGCTAAAATTTGTTTATTTTATTAAACGAAAACCGAATGTCCGACAAAGTTCATTTGATGACTTCCCGGTAGGTCTGGCCCTACCGCTCGGCCGACGCCGTCCCGAATTTCTAAAATGTTTTCGGACGTCTAGTAAGGGACCGTACAGTTCCAATAGGGACTTTCTCACTAACTATACGGTGATTGTCGAAATGTTCCCTTAAGGTATGGACGGCTCACCTCTCACAGTCCTGGGCGACTTTAACCTCCCCACGTCTACCTTTGACTCATTCCTCTCTGCCTCCTTCTTTCCACTCCTCTCCTCTTTTGACCTCACCCTCTCAACTTCCCCCCCTACTCACAAGGCAGGCAATACGCTCGACCTCATCTTTACTAGATGCTGTTCTTCCACTAACCTCACTGCAACTCCTCCAAGTCTCCGACCACTACCTTGTATCCTTTTCCCTCTCGCTCTCATCCAACACTTCCCACACTGCCCCTACTCGGATGGTATCGCGCCGTCCCAACCTTCGCTCTCTCTCCCCCGCTACTCTTTCCTCTTCCATCCTTTCATCTCTTCCCTCTGCTCATACCTTCTCCAACCTTTCTCCTGACTCTGCCTCCTCAACCCTCCTCTCTTCCCTTTCTGCATCCTTTGACTCTCTATGTCCCCTATCCTCCAGCCGGCTCGGTCCTCCCCTCCCGCTCCGTGGCTCGATGACTCATTGCGAGCTCACAGAACAGAGCTCCGGGCAGCCGAGCGGAAATGGAGGAAAACTCGCCTCCCTGCGGACCTGGCATCCTTTCACTCCCTCCTCTCTACATTTTCCTCCTCTGTCTCTGCTGCTAAAGCCACTTTCTACCACTCTAAATTCCAAGCATCTGCCTCTAACCCTAGGAAGCTCTTTGCCACCTTCTCCTCCCTCCTGAATCCTCCTCCCCCTCCCCCCCTCCTCCCTCTCTGCAGATGACTTCGTCAACCATTTTGAAAAGAAGGTCGACGACATCCGATCCTCGTTTGCTAAGTCAAACGACACCGCTGGTTCTGCTCACACTGCCCTACCCTGTGCTCTGACCTCTTTCTCCCCTCTCTCTCCAGATGAAATCTCGCTTCTTGTGACGGCCGGCCGCCCAACAACCTGCCCGCTCGACCCTATCCCCTCCTCTCTCCTCCAGACCATTTCCGGGGACCTTCTCCCTTACCTCACCTCGCTCATCAACTCATCCCTGACCGCTGGCTACGTCCCTTCCGTCTTCAAGAGAGCGAGAGTTGCACCCCTTCTGAAAGAAACCTACACTCGATCCCTCCGATGTCAACAACTACAGACCAGTATCCCTTCTTTCTTTTCTCTCCAAAAACTCTTGAACGTGCCGTCCTTGGCCAGCTCTCCCTCTATCTCTCTCAGAATGACCTTCTTGATCCAAATCAGTCAGGTTTCAAGACTAGTCATTCAACTGGGCCTGCTCTTCTCTGCATCACGGAGCGCTCCGCACTGCTAAAGTAACTCTCTCTCCTCTGCTCTCATCCTTCTAGACCTATCGTACCTTCGATACTGTGAACCATCAGATCCTCCTCTCCACCCTCTCCGAGTTGGGCATCTCCGGCGCGGCCCACGCTTGGATTGCGTCCTACCTGACAGGTCGCTCCTACCAGGTAGCGTGGCGAGAATCTGTCTCCTCGCCACGCGCTCTCACCACTGGTGTCCCCCAGGGCTCTGTTCTAGGCCCTCTCCTATTCTCGCTATACACCAAGTCACTTGGCTCTGTCATAACCTCACATGGTCTCTCCTATCATTGCTATGCAGACGACACACAATTAATCTTCTCCTTTCCCCCTTCTGACCAGGTGGCGAATCGCATCTCTGCATGTCTGGCGGACATATCAGTGTGGATGACGGATCACCACCTCAAGCTGAACCTCGGCAAGACGGACTGCTCTTCCTCCCGAGGGAAGGACTGCCCGTTCCATGATCTCGCCATCACGGTTGACAACTCCATTGTGTCCTCCTCCCAGGCGCTAAGAACCTTGGCGTGATCCTGGACAACACCCTGTCGTTCTCAACCAACATCATGGCGGTGGCCCGTTCCTGTAGGTTCATGCTCTACAACATCCGCAGAGTACGACCCTGCCTCACACAGGAAGCGGGCGCAGGTCCTAATCCAGGCACTTGTCATCTCCCGTCTGGATTACTGCAACTCGCTGTTGGCTGGGCTCCCTGCCTGTGCCATTAAACCCCTACAACTCATCCAGAACGCCGCAGCCCGTCTGGTGTTCAGCCTTCCCAAGTTCTCTCACGTCACCCCGCTCCTCCGCTCTCTCCACTGGCTTCCAGTTGAAGCTCGCATCCGCTACAAGACCATGGTGCTTGCCTACGGAGCTGTGAGGGGAACGGCACCGCAGTACCTCAGGCTCTGATCAGGCCCTACACCCAAGCAAGGGCACTGCGTTCATCCACCTCTGGCCTGCTCGCCTCCCTACCATTGAGGAAGTACAGTTCCACGCTCAGCCCAGTCAAAACTGTTAGCTGCTCTGGCCCCCAATGGTGGAACAAACTCCCTCATGCGCCAGGACAGCGGAGTCAATTACCACCTTCCGGAGACACCTGAAACCCCACCTCTTCAAGGAATACCTAGGATAGGATAAGTAATCCTTCTCACCCCCCCCCCTTAATGACTTAGATGCACTATTGTAAAGTGGCTGTTCCACTGGATGTCAGAAGGTGAATTCACCAATTTGTAAGTCGCTCTGGATAAGAGCGTCTGCTAAATGACTTAAATGTAAATGTAAAATGTAATCTTAACCGCTAGGAGTTCACGATCCCCCACATCGTAGTTCCTCTCAGTCGGGGTAAGCCGGTGTGAGAAGAAAGCGCACGGATGAAGCTTCTTGTCTTCACCCCTCTGAGACAGGACAGCTCCAACACCAACCTCTGATGCGTCTACCTCCACCACAAATGGTTCATCCGTAGTCGGTAGTATCCAGGATGGGAGCAGAGAGGATGCGCTGCTTGAGTCCTTGGAAGGCCGTCTCAGCTTCTCTTCCCCAAAAAAACCTTGCATTGCCACCTTTGGTTAAAGCTGAGAGAGGAGCTGCCACCAAACTGAAGTTCTTGATGAACTTGCGGTAAAAGTTTGTGAAGCCCAGGAAACGCTGAACATCCTTAATGATTTGGGGGTTGGCCAATCCGCTACCGCCCCTACCTTCCTAGGGTCCATTTGGATTCGACCGGGTTCCACTACAAATCCCAGGAATTGTACTCGGGATGAATGGAATTCACATTTTTCTGGCTTAACGTACAGATGGCTGTCCAGGAGGCGTTTGAGTACTTGTCTAACATGTTTAGTGTGTTCTTGAAGGGAGCTCAAAAAGATGAGGATGTCATCCAAGTAAACGAACACAAATATGTTAAGCATATCCCTAAGCACATCGTTTATGAGCGCTTGGAACACCGCTGGGGGCGTTGGTCAGGCCGAAGGGCATCACCAAGTATTCATAGTGACCAGTAGGCGTGTTGAAAGCGGTCTTCCACTCGTCACCAGGTCTGATCCGCACAAGATGGTATGCGTTCCGCAGGTCAAGCTTAGTGAAAACAACTGCTTCCTGGAGCAGCTCGAAGGCTGTGGCCATAAGGGGTAGCGGGTACTTGATTACGGACGGTTATGTCATTGAGTCCCCGGTAGTCGATGCAAGGACGTAACCCACCGTCTTTCTTGGCCACAAAAAGAAAAACCCTGCTCCCGCCGGGGAGGTGGATGGACGCATGAGGCCTGCTTCCAGAGAGTCCTTGATGTAGGTATCCATAGCAGCTCGTTCGGGTGGAGATAGGGAAAAGATCCGACCCCTGGGGGGGCAAGTGCCCGGAAACAGGTCGATGGGGCAATCGTAAGATCTATGGGGTGGTAGCATGGTGGCCCTCTGTTTGCTAAACACCAGTTTGAGGTCATGGTAACACTCGGGAACTCGGGTCAGGTCGATGGATTCTAAAGACTCGGGAGTAGAACTTCGGGAATTCTGGAAAATACAAGTAGCTTGGCACGTAGGACCCCACTGCTTGATAGTGCCCACAGACCAGTCGATGTGAGGGTTATGGCTGTGAAGCCAGGGGTATCCAAGGACGAGAGGGAACTCGGAACAGGAGATCAAATGAAAGTTCATCAATTCCTGGTGTTGTGAAACTGAAAGTCTCAAGGAGGTAGTGACATGAGTGACAAGTCCAGATCCCAAAGGGCTTCCATCCAATGTAGTAACCCTCATGGGGTCACTTAGAGGTTCAGAGGGGAACGCCATTTCTCCTTCGCCCAGACACCATCCATGAAGTTACCTGCGGCTCCAGAGTCTACCAAGGCTTGAAGGTGAAGCTTGTGGTTGTCCCAGGAGAGGGTGACTGGAATGAGCAGACGGGAGTTGGACGGATGGGAGGAGGTTATGTTTCCCGTTACAGTTCCCCCCGGTCTGTACGGGACAGAGCGTTTCCCTGGAGCCCGGGACACGTGGAACGGAAATGGCCCGGTTTGCCGCAATATAGACAGCGTCGCTCCCTCATCCGGCGGTCTCTCTCAGCCTGGGAGATGCGTCCAATCTGCATGGGTTCCGGTGGAGCCAGCGATGATAAAGGTGGGGACTCGGAGCTGGGACTGATAGGAGCTAGAGGTCTACGGTTGAGTTCTCTCCCTCTCAGACGCTGGTCAATGCGTGAGGCCAACTTGATCAGGGACTCGAGATTGTCCGGTGGTTCCCAGTGGCCAGTTCATCTTGGATAGTGTCGGAAAGGCCTTTCAGAAAGCACACCGTGAGCGCCTCGTTGTTCCAGCCACTCGCTGCTGCCACCGTGCGGAACTGGATGGCATAGTCCGTCACGCTGCGCCAACCTTGATGGAGAGTCAGGAGCTGTTTGGCTGAGTCAGAACCACTGCTTGGGCCTTGAAACACTCGTTTGAATTCCTCAGCAAAGGCAGAGTAGCTGGCACAGCAGGAACTATGGGCATCCCACACAGCAGTAGCCCAGGCCAGGGCTTTTCCGACAGCAGGGTGATGATATATGCGATCTTAGACCGGTCAGTGGGAAAGCGACGAGGGTTGCAGCTCAAAGGAGAGAGAACATTGAGTGAGAAAGCCTTTACAAGCACTTGGATCACCTGAGAACCGTTGGGGAGGTGGAAGACGAGGTTCAGCCAGGGGTTAACTGCCATGGGTACGTGAACCTGAGGTACTGGGACGGGAACTGTTGCCGGGGTAAGTCGATCAGATATTTGCTTAATGGAAGTCAGCATCTCCGACAGAAGATGAGAATGTCTAGCCATTAAGGCCTCTTGCTGAACCAGGGCGGCTTCGTGGCGTTGGACAGTCTCCTGGTGGTGGGACAGCATGGCAAAAGGTCCTGGGAACTGGCTGCCTCTGGGTTCATTTTTGGGCTCTGTGTTTCTGTCAGGACCCGGTTTCGAACCTGGGTCTCCGGAGTGAGAAACAGTCACTTAACCAACTGAGCCACGAATAGACAGCAGAACCCAGAAGATGAGGCAGACACAGCAGTACTTAAGACGGTGTATTTAATAAAGAAAAAATCCTAAAAAAACAAAAAAATGGCAAATCCAAAAGGTGGTAGGAAAAAACACAAAAAGACCTCAAAAGAAACTCACCAAAAATAAACAAAAACAAAAAACAGAATACCACAAGAACTTCACCCGGAATCGACAAGAGCACACAGAACACTAGGGCAGGGTGCTAACATACAAACACAGAGCACAGAACTGAGGGAAACAAAGGGTTTTAAATACAATCAGGGGAAACGAGACACAGGTGCAAATAATAATGGGGATCAAGGAAAAACATAGGGACAAAAAGCTCAATGGGGACATCTACTGACAAAAACCCGGAACAACCCTGGCCAAATCCTGACACATGCTTAGTCGAGTGATCAAAAGGGTCCAGTGAGTAGTGAGGTTGGTTGGGGTCACGGCGATTTAGACAGCTAGCCAGGCCCATCGGTAGCAAGCTAGCATAGGTTGGAGGTCTGTTCTTAGCCACCTCGTGCGTTTCCGTCGGTAGGATTAGTGGGTTCCGTGTGGTAAGGGGATGAATCCAATTCACCCACACAAAAAATAAAAATAGATATAGTTATAGAGGCCCAGGAAAAAAAAAATAATAATAATAATAATAAAAATGGTCCGCTCTATTCAGATAGCAGCCGATAAGACAGCTAACAGTTAGCGGACCACAGATGGGCGTTCAGGTAACGTCGCGACAGAGGAGCCAGCCGGATAACTCCCTCGGGTAGATAACGTCGGTAGTCCAGTTGTGAAGGCCCGGTGGGGCTCCGCGTTGGCAGTAAAACGGGTCCGGATAGGTGATTGTAGCCCAGGAGTGATTGATGGAACTCTTCAGCTGGCTAGCTCCGAAATAATTGATGTTTGCTCCGGAATCGACGAAAGCCGATAGTCACACGGATAGCAGCTAGCTAGCTGCGAGATCCAGGTATGAATGTTCAGGAGTTAGCGGTTGAAATCCAGGGACATGGAGAGAAAAATAGGTCCGGTATATTCCGGTCCGAGCCGCACCGTACAAAACTGGCGATAAATTTTCGAGCTAAAGGATAGCTGATGACCACAAACTGTGGTTAGCTGAATACTAACGATTAGCCAGTAGAAGCTAACTAGCTTCTGATTAGCTTCTGATTAGCTTCTGGATTAGCTTCTGGCTGAAAAACTTCTGACTAGCTTCTGGTTAGCTTCTATGGGGATTACAGATTTGAGGTAAATAATACTTTCTTTTTTTATAAATATAAATTGAGGCGGGATGCAGGAGAGTGTTTTGAAGATATATATATATAAAAAGGTATGCGAAAAAAGTTGTAAATATATATATACGAGACACGACAAGACGAGGACAAAGAACGTCTGAACTGCTATGCCATCTTGGAACGAAGGATGTGGGGTGTGTGTGTGTGGGAGGGTAAGTGTACTGATGTTTAAACCATGAAGAGTGGCCGACGGCAGTGTGTGTGTGGGGGGGGGTGGCTCAAGTATAGTCAACACGTCACAAAAACACACACTCCCTATTGCATCCTGCATCTTCCTCTTTCACTGTCCTTTCTCTCCCTTTCTCTCAACTCAATTCAATAATTGTTCTCCCTCCCGTCCTCTCTCTCCTTCTTGACCCTTCCCTCCTCTCTCTTCCCCCTCGCTCCTTAGCTCCATCACGCATATCCCTCTCCCACCTCTCTCCCTCTGTCCTTCCTCCCCCTTTCAATCTTTCTGTATCTCCCCCGTCCAGTTTCAGACTTCCTGTAACCTCTGTCAGGTGCTGCTCATGACTCACCTCATGAATACAAACAAAAATGTGTGAAAAAAATCTCTCTCTCTTCCCCTTCTCCTGACACACACTCGTGTGGATAGGGGGATATGGGGAGTGGTTGAAGCCTTAACATCAGTGACTAATTGAACCATGAAAATCTGGGGTGAAAGATTGTAGAGGTGAGAGAAAGACGAGGTGGGCGGTCAACAATCAACACACCAAAGTATTTCTGTGTAGCATGAATGAATATCAACTCCAGTCCTCTACCACTGCTTTGTAAAGGAATATCAACTCCAGTCCTCTACCACTGGTTTGTAAAGGAATATCAACTCCAGTCCTCTGCCACTGTTGTCTGAAGGAATATCAACTCCAGTCCTCTACCACTGCTTTGTAAAGGAATATCAACTCCAGTCCTCTACCACTGGTTTGTAAAGGAATATCAACTCCAGTCCTCTGCCACTGTTTTCTGAAGGAATATCAACTCCAGTACTCTGCCACTGTTTTCTGAAGGAATATCAACTCCAGTCCTCTGCCACTGTTTCCTGAAGGAATATCAACTCCAGTCCTCTGCCACTGCTTTGTAAAGGAATATCAACTCCAGTCCTCTGCCACTGTTTTCTGAAGGAATATCAACTCCAGTCCTCTGCCACTGCTTTGTAATGGAATATCAACTCCAGTACTCTGCCACTGTTTTCTGAAGGAATATCAACTCCAGTCCTCTGCCACTGTTTTCTGAAGGAATATCAAATCCAGTCCTCTGCCACTGCTTTGTAAAGGAATATCAACTCCAGTCCTCTACCACTGGTTTGTAAAGGAATATCAACTCCAGTCCTCTGCCACTGTTGTCTGAAGGAATATCAACTCCAGTCCTCTACCACTGCTTTGTAAAGGAATATCAACTCCAGTCCTCTACCACTGGTTTTGTAAAGGAATATCAACTCCAGTCCTCTGCCACTGTTTTCTGAAGGAATATCAACTCCAGTACTCTGCCACTGTTTTCTGAAGGAATATCAACTCCAGTCCTCTGCCACTGTTTTGTGAAGGAATATCAACTCCAGTCTTCTACCACTGCTTTGTAAAGGAATATCAACTCCAGTCCTCTGCCACTGTTTTCTGAAGGAATATCAACTCCAGTCTTCTACCACTGCTTTGTAATGGAATATCAACTCCAGTCCTCTGCCACTGCTTTCTGAAGGAATATCAACTCCAGTCCTCTGCCACTGTTTTGTGAAGGAATATCAACTCCAGTCCTCTGCCACTGCTTTGTAAAGGAATATCAACTCCAGTCCTCTGCCACTGTTTTCTGAAGGAATATCAACTCCAGTCCTCTACCACTGCTTTGTAAAGGAATATCAACTCCAGTCCTCTGCCACTGTTTTCTGAAGGAATATCAACTCCAGTCTTCTACCACTGCTTTGTAAAGGAATATCAACTCCAGTCCTCTGCCACTGTTTTCTGAAGGAATATCAACTCCAGTCTTCTACCACTGCTTTGTAAGGAATATCAACTCCAGTCCTCTGCCACTGTTTTCTGAAGGAATATCAACTCCAGTCTTCTACCACTGCTTTGTAAGGAATATCAACTCCAGTCTTCTACCACTGCTTTGTAAAGGAATATCAACTCCAGTCCTCTGCCACTGTTTTCTGAAGGAATATCAACTCCAGTCTTCTACCACTGCTTTGTAAAGGAATATCAACTCCAGTCTTCTACCACTGTTTTCTGAAGGAATATCAACTCCAGTCCTCTACCACTGCTTTGTAAAGGAATATCAACTCCAGTCTTCTACCACTGTTTTCTGAAGGAATATCAACTCCAGTCTTCTACCACTGCTTTGTAAAGGAATATCAACTCCAGTCTTCTACCACTGTTTTCTGAAGGAATATCAACTCCAGTCTTCTACCACTGCTTTGTAAAGGAATATCAACTCCAGTCCTCTGCCACTGTTTTCTGAAGGAATATCAACTCCAGTCTTCTACCACTGCTTTGTAAAGGAATATCAACTCCAGTCCTCTGCCACTGTTTTCTGAAGGAATATCAACTCCAGTCCTCTACCACTGCTTTGTAAAGGAATATAAACTCTTGTCTTCTACCAATGTTTTCTGAAGGAATATCAACTCCAGTCCTCTGCCACTGTTTTCTGAAGGAATATCAACTCCAGTCTTCTACCACTGCTTTGTAAAGGAATATCAACTCCCAGTCTTCTACCACTGTTTTGCTAGAAGGAATATCAACTCCAGTCTTCTACCACTGCTTTGTGAAGGAATATCAACTCCAGTCTTCTACCACTGCTTTGTAAAGGGAATATCAACTCCAGTCCTCTGCCAATGTTTTCTAGAAGGAATATCAACTCCAGTCTTCTACCACTGCTTTGTAAAGGAATATCAACTCCAGTCTTCTACCACTGCTTTGTAAAGGAATATCAACTCCAGTCCTCTGCCAATGTTTTCTGAAGGAATATCAACTCCAGTCTTCTACCACTGCTTTGTAAA
>NW_027011486.1:0-23827 GCF_036934945.1 Oncorhynchus masou masou | reverse complement strand
CATATTCTACTTTCCTAGACTCATGGTCTGGTGACTTCATATTCTACTTTCCTAGACTCATGGTCTGGTGACTTCATATTCTACTTTCCTAGACTCATGGTCTGGTGACTTCATATTCTACTTTCCTAGACTCATGGTCTGGTGACTTCATATTCTACTTTCCTAGACTCATGGTCTGGTGACTTCATATTCTACTTTCCTAGACTCATGGTCTGGTGTTTTCATATTCTACTTTCCTAGACTCATGGTCTGGTGACTTCATATTCTACTTTCCTAGACTCATGGTCTGGTGTTTTCATATTCTACTTTCCTAGACTCATGGTCTGGTGACTTCATATTCTACTTTCCTAGACTCATGGTCTGGTGTTTTCATATTCTACTTTCCTAGACTCATGGTCTGGTGTTTTCATATTCTACTTTCCTAGACTCATGGTCTGGTGTTTTCATATTCTACTTTCCTAGACTCATGGTCTGGTGACTTCATATTCTACTTTCCTAGACTCATGGTCTGGTGACTTCATATTCTACTTTCCTAGACTCATGGTCTGGTGTTTTCATATTCTACTTTCCTAGACTCATGGTCTGGTGTTTTCATATTCTACTTTCCTAGACTCATGGTCTGGTGACTTCATATTCTACTTTCCTAGACTCATGGTCTGGTGTTTTCATATTCTACTTTCCTAGACTCATGGTCTGGTGTTTTCATATTCTACTTTCCTAGACTCATGGTCTGGTGACTTCATATTCTACTTTCCTAGACTCATGGTCTGGTGTTTTCATATTCTACTTTCCTAGACTCATGGTCTGGTGTTTTCATATTCTACTTTCCTAGACTCATGGTCTGGTGACTTCATATTCTACTTTCCTAGACTCATGGTCTGGTGTTTTCATATTCTACTTTCCTAGACTCATGGTCTGGTGATTTCATATTCTACTTTCCTAGACTCATGGTCTGGTGATTTCATATTCTACTTTCCTAGACTCATGGTCTGGTGTTTTCATATTCTACTTTCCTAGACTCATGGTCTGGTGTTTTCATATTCTACTTTCCTAGACTCATGGTCTGGTGACTTCATATTCTACTTTCCTAGACTCATGGTCTGGTGACTTCATATTCTACTTTCCTAGACTCATGGTCTGGTGACTTCATATTCTACTTTCCTAGACTCATGGTCTGGTGACTTCATATTCTACTTTCCTAGACTCATGGTCTGGTGACTTCATATTCTACTTTACTAGACTCATGGTCTGGTGACTTCATATTCTACTTTCCTAGACTCATGGTCTGGTGACTTCATATTCTACTTTCCTAGACTCATGGTCTGGTGACTTCATATTCTACTTTCCTAGACTCATGGTCTGGTGTTTTCATATTCTACTTTCCTAGACTCATGGTCTGGTGACTTCATATTCTGCTTTCCTAGACTCATGGTCTAGTGTTTTCATATTCTACTTTCCTAGACTCATGGTCTAGATGTTTTCATATCCCTGCTTTCCTAGACTCATGGTCTGGTGACTTCATATTCTACTTTCTAGACTCATGGTCTGGTGACTTCATATTCTACTTTCTAGACTCATGGTCTGGTGACTTCATATTCTTTTCCTAGACTCATGGTCTGGTGACTTCATATTCTACTTTTTCCTAGACTCATGGTTACTTTTTCATATTCTCTTTCCTAGACTCATGTTACTTATTCACTCCTTCACTTATTTCTACTTTCCCCATTATTCACTCTTTCACTTATTTACTTATTCACTCCATCACTTATTCACTTATTCATCTATCATATATTCACTCAATCACTCCTTCACTATATCACGGATTCACTCTTTCACTTATTCACCCTATCATTTATTCACTTATTCACTCAATCACTCATTTCCTATATCACTTATTCACTCTTTCACTCATTCCCTATATCACTTATTCACTATCACGTATTCACTCTATCACTTATTCACTATCAACGTATTCACTCTCCCTTATTCACTATCACTTATTCACCTTTTCATTCACCCTATCACTTATTCACTCTATCACTATTCACTCAATCACTTATTCACTCTGTCATATTCACTCTATCACTTATTCACTATTAACTTATTCACTTATTCACTATCAATTATTCACTATATCACTGTTAAAATGTTATGAATAATGACTAAACAATATCTACATTTTAAATAGAACTATAACTAATTAAACTTATACTCTGTTTTATTATATCTGATTAATATTGTTAATTCATAAGGAAGGGATTGTGGAGCATGAAACAAGGGGTAATTAAATAAAATAACTGGAATTTTAGGTTTTTAAGTAAGCAAAAGTGTCGTTAACCTATGGTTGAACCGACTCAACATAGCTCTGGGATGTTTTAGATAAAGCAGAGAGTGTTTCCTGGGTTTTCCATTATCTGGAACTGTCTTCTAAATAGTGATGGATGAAGGTGAAGATTCCAGAAGTTGATCTAGATAAGTGTGTGTCTGGAGTGAGCGAGCTAGTGGGTTGGAATAAACTATTGAACCTGTTCTGTCCTGGTCGATAGGAGGAAAGGACATTTTACTAGCCTATGACGTCATATTTTGTATATAAACTGTTGTTCGTGGTTTCATGGAGCTCGCTCCGAGAATAAATACTATTATCTAATTTTGATAAGACTGGTCTCTGTCTATTTTATGCAAATAGGAATCTTAGAATTCTTATAAAATAGACTGAGTGATTTAATTAATGTACAATTATAGGAATTATGAAATTACAATGACAATCACTTATTCACTTTTTCACTATATCCTTATTAACTCAATCAATCTTATTCACATATTCACTCTATCACTCTCACTTATTCACTATATAACTTATTCACTTATTCACTCAATTACTTATTCACTCTATCAATTATTCACTGTATCACTTATTCACATATTCACTCTATCACTCTCACTTATTCACTATATAACTTATTCACTCATTCACTATTCACTTATTCACTCTATCACTTATTCACTATATCACTATTCACTCTATCACTTATTCATGTATTCACTCTGTCACTTATTCACTCTGTCACTTATTCATTTATTCACTATATCACTATTCACTCTATCACTTATTCAGTTATTCACTCTTTCATTATTCACTCATACCACTTATTCACTTTATAACTATATTCGGTTATTTACTATATCACTTATTCACTATATAACTTATTCACTCATTCACTATATCACTTATTACTATATCACTTATTCACTATATAACTTATTCACTCATATAACTTATTCACTTATTCACTATATCACTTATTTACTAGATCACTTATTCACTATATAACGTATTCACTTATTCACCATATCACTTATTTACTAGATCACTTATTCACTATATATCTCATTCACTTATTCACTATATCACTTATTTACTAGATCACTTATTCACTATATATCTCACTAGATCACCTATTCACTATACCACTTATTCACTATATATCTCATTCACTTATTCACTATATCACTTATTTACTATATCACTTATTACCACTTATTCACTATATAACTTATTCACTTATTCACTATATCCCTTATTTACTAGATCACTTATTCACTATATAACTTATTCTGTTATTCACTATATCACTTATTCACTAAATCACTTATTTACTATATCACTTATTCACTATATCACTTATTTAACTATATTCACTTATTCACTTATTCACTATATCACTTATTTACTATATCACTTATTCACTATATCACTTATTCACTTATTCACTTATTTACTATATCACTTATTCACTATATAACTTATTCACTATTTACTATATCACTTATTCACTATATAACATCTTCACTTATTCACTATATCACTTATTTACTATATCACTTATTCACTTATTCACTATATCACTTATTTACTATATCACTTATTCACTATATCACTTATTCACTTATTTACTATATCACTTATTCTCTATATAACTTATTCACTTATTTACTATATCACTTATTCACTATATAACATCTTCACTTATTCACTATATCACTTATTCACTCTATCATTATTCACTCTATCACTTGTTGACTCTTTTTTTAACAAGTTCTTAGTTTATATGGGCGGTGCCAACTCATCTTAGGTACAGCAAGGCCCTGTTTTCATGTTCACAGGTGGGCGTGTCCTTAGGGATACCTGGTAAAACTCTAGTCTCCAAGCAATGGAAAGTTAGGACCCCTGCTAGTTTTTCATACATTAATTCATGATGAACGACGAGTGATTCTTCTTTCTTCCTACGTATTTTGGGAGATCTTAAAAGTGACGCATGCTAACCAGACTTTGTGCTTGCATCAACATCGTTTTTTTACTTGAAAAAAAAACAATTCAGACAACCTTTATGTAAAACCAGGAAAATCTAAAATTATTCTCCCTCTGTCTTCAGTAACAGCTGCCTCTGACTCCTCAGCATCGTTACACAAACCAAAGAACACTCAAATTCAGAGAGGGAGAGACAGAGGGGAGGGAGAGAAAGAGACAGAATACCTTACCACTGTGACTGCCCCAAAATTAAGGAAAGCTTTGACTATGTACAGACTCAGTGAGCATAGCCTTGCTATTGAGAAAGGCTGTCGTAGGCAGACCTGGCTCTCAAGAGAAGACAGGCTATGTGCTCACTGCCCACAAAATGAGGTGGAAACTGAGCTGCACTTCCTAATCAACTGCCAAACGTATGACCATATTAGAGACACATATTTCCCTCAGATTACACAGATCCACAAAGAATTCGAAAACAAACCCAATTTGTATAAACTCCCATATTTACTGGGTGAAATACCACAGTGTGACATCACGGCAGCAAGATTTGTGATCTGTTGCCACAAAGAAAAGGGCAACCAGTGAATAACAAACACCATTGTAAATACAACCTATATTTATGTAAACATATGTTTTCCATGCCAATATAGCCCCTGAAATTGAAATTGAGAGAGAGAGAGAGATGTGCGAAACAGAAGAAATAGAAGAAAGTAGAGAGAAAGAGAGTGAGGTATGCAAAACAGGAGAGAGAGAGAGATGCAGAGAGACAGATGTAGAGAGAGAGAGAAAACAGAGAGAGAGAGGGTAGAGAGAGAGAGGGGTAGAGCGAGAGATGCAGAGAGAGAGAGATGCAGAGAGAGATGCAGAGAGAGAGAGGGTAGAGAGAGAGAGTAGAGAGAGATATGCAGAGAGAGAGAGAGTAGAGAGATGCAGAGAGAGAGGGTAGAGAGAGAGAGATGGTAGAGAGAGATATTCACAGAGAGGGTAGAGAGAGATGCAGAGAGAGAGATGCGGAGAGAGAGAGGGTAGAGAGAGATATGCAGAGGGTAGAGAGAGAGAGGGTAGAGAGAGAGATGGTAGAGAGAGATATTCACAGAGAGAGAGGGTAGAGAGAGAGATGCAGAGAGAGATGCAGAGAGAGAGGGTAGAGAGAGATATGCAGAGAGAGAGAGGGTAGAGAGATGCAGAGAGGAGGGTAGAGAGAGAGAGATGGTAGAGAGAGATATTCACAGAGAGGGTAGAGAGAGAGATGCAGAGAGAGATGCGGAGAGAGAGAGGGTAGAGAGAGATATGCAGAGGGTAGAGAGAGAGAGGGTAGAGATGGTAGAGAGAGATATTCACAGAGAGAGAGGGTAGAGAGAGATGCAGAGAGAGAGATGTGGAGAGAGAGAGGGTAGAGAGAGATATGCAGAGGGTAGAGAGAGAGGGTAGAGAGAGAGAGGGTAGAGAGATATGCAGAGAGAGGGTAGAGAGAGGGGGTAGAGAGAGATGCAGAGAGAGAGAGGGGTAGAGCGAGATATGCAGAGAGGGTAGAGAGAGAGGGTAGAGAGAGATATGCAGAGAGAGAGAGGGTAGAGATATGCAGAGAGAGAGAGAGTAGAGATATGCAGAGAGGGTAGAGAGAGAGAGGGGTAGAGAGAGATATGCAGAGAGAGAGAGGGTAGAGAGAGATGCAGAGAGAGGGTAGAGAGAGGGGGTAGAGAGAGAGGGTAGAGAGAGATATGCAGAGAGAGGGGGGGTAGAGAGAGAGAGGGGTAGAGAGAGATGCAGAGAGAGAGGGGTAGAAGCGAGGGGTAGAGAGAGATGCAGAGAGAGAGAGGGGTAGAGCGAGATATGCAGAGAGGGTAGAGAGAGAGAGGGTAGAGCGAGAGATGCAGAGAGAGAGAGAGGGTAGAGCGAGATATGCAGAGAGGGTAGAGAGAGAGGGGTAGAGCGAGAGATGCAGAGAGAGAGATGCAGAGAGAGAGAGGGTAGAGAGAGATGCAGAGAGAGAGAGAGGGTAGAGAGAGAGGGTAGAGAGAGATGCAGAGAGAGAGAGGGTAGAGAAAGAGGTAGAGAGAGAGGGTAGAGAGAGAGAGGGTAGAGAGAGAGATGCAGAGAGAGAGATGCAGAGAGAGAGAGGGTAGAGAGGGGGGTAGAGAGAGATGCAGAGAGAGAGAGGGGGTAGAGCGAGAGGGTAGAGAGAGCTGCAGAGAGAGAGAGAGGGTAGAGAGATGCAGAGAGAGAGGGTAGAGAGAGATATGCAGAGAGAGAGGGTAGAGAGAGATATGCAGAGAGAGAGGGGTAGAGAGAGATGCAGAGAGAGAGAGGGTAGAGAGAGATATGCAGAGAGAGAGGGTAGAGAGGGGGGTAGAGAGAGATGCAGAGAGAGGAGTAGAGAGGGGGGTAGAGAGCTGCAGAGAGAGAGAGGGTAGAGAGAGATAATCGAGGGATAGAAGCTGGGGGGGTAGAGAGATGCAGAGAGAGAGAGGTAGAGAGAGATATGCAGAGAGGGTAGAGAGATATGCAGAGAGGGTAGAGAGAGAGAGGTAGAGAGAGATATGCAGAGAGAGAGAGGGTAGAGAGAGATAATCGAGGGATAGAAGCTGGGGGTAGTGTGGGTGTTAAAGAACTAAACAGGTGTGACAGAACAGAAAGGTTCCTGTGTCCTCCTGACGATGCTAAACTGAGCCCCTCTCCTGACCCTGGCTAGTGCTCTGCTCTCTGCTCTCTGCTCTCACCGCCTTTTGGTCCTTTAATGGGAGGTGAAGGGAAGACTGTGCTTAATTCTTTATTTTTCATACAAATTTCAAATTCAAGAACGTTAACTTTTCAAGTCTGCCCTTGTTGACTCCTAGCACCCTTGCTGACTTCTCTGCGAGGACCTAATTTACAGAGTGAAAGGGGATTATTAAGGGCAAGACTGAAGGCGAAGGAGATTTATCGGATTTGGGACTGTACCCACCTGCCAAGAAAAAAGTCATTCCTCGTTTTATGAGCCAATTGAAATGCAGTTCCATGCAGACCACCCGTGATACACTGAAGACTGGACTAATAAATCATAACCCCTCCCCCCCTTCACGGCACACCATGACATTCTGTAAACAAATCTGTGCACCAAAATGTATTTCAAAATATAGTAAAGCCCCTTTATAATAAAACTCTAATAATTTTACTAGGCAAGTCAGTTAAGAACAAATTCTTATTTTCAATGACAGCCTAGGAACAGTGGGTTAACTGCCTGTTCAGGGGCAGAATGACAGATTTGTAAATTGTCAGCTCGGGGTTTGAACTTCCAACCTTGCAGTTGCTAGTCCACCACTCTAACCACTAGGCTACACTGCCACCCCTCCACTATAACCACTAGACTACCTGCCTCCTCTTACACTCTAACCACTAGGCTACACTGCCACCCCTCCACTATAACCACTAGACTACCTGCCTCCTCTACACTCTAACCACTAGGCTACCCTGCCACCTCTACACTCTAACCACTAGACTACCTGCCGCCCCTCCACTCTAACCACTAGGCTACCCTGGTGCCCCTCCACTCTAACCACTAGGCTACGCTGCCGCCCCTCCACTCTAACCACTAGGCTACCTGCCGCCCCTCCACTCTAACCACTAGGCTACCCTGCCACCCCTCCACTCTAACCACTAGGCTACACTGCCGCCCCTCCACTCTAACAACTAGGCTACCTGCCGCCCCTCCACTCTAACCACTAGGCTACCCTGGCGCCCCTCCACTCTAACCACTAAGCTACCCTGCCGCCCCTCCACTCTAACCACTAAGCTACCTGCCGCCCCTACACTCTAACCACTAGGCTACCTGCCGCCCCTACACTCTAACCACTAGGCTACCTGCCGCCCCTACACTCTGACCACTAGGCTACCTGCCGCCCCTACACTCTGACCACTAGGCTACCTGCCGCCCCTACACTCTAACCACTAAGCTACCTGCCGCCCCTACACTCTAACCACTAAGCTACCTGCCGCCCCTACACTCTAACAACTAGGCTACCTGCCGCCCCTACACTCTAACAACTAGGCTACCTGCTGCCCCTACACTCTAACCACTAAGCTACCTGCCGCCCCTACTCTAACAACTAGGCTACCTGCCGCCCTACACTCTAACCACTAGGCTACCTGCCGCCCCTAAACTCTAACCACTAAGCTACCTGCCGCCCCTACACTCTAACAACTAGGTTACCTGCCGCCCCTACACTCTAACCACTAGGCTACCTGCCGTCCCTGCACTCTAACCACTAGGCTACCTGCCACCCCTACACTCTAACCACTAAGCTACCTGCCGCCCTCTCTAACCACTAGGCTACCTACCACCCCTACACTCTAACCACTAGGCTACCCTGCCGCTTCTACACTCTAACCACTAGGCTACCTGCCGCCCCTAAGACTCTAACCACTAGGCTACCTGCCACCCCATTATACAGCTCCCCAATAGGCCTGTGTTTTATAAACATAATTGGAATGATCTTACAGATCAGATCACAGTTACACATCTCATACGTTGCATTGCCAGAGGTCCACGGACGTGGTCACCAGGAAGGTGAATCATTCTAATTGCTAATTGGTGTTGGAAGTCCTCCAAGCAGACCTAAAACTACAGGACCTGGTGTCCCTAGACGAGTCAAAGGACACATGCATGAAGAGGTTGTTGAGACATGTAGCACACACACACACACACACACACACACACACTGTTTGTTTCCTGTAGTATTTGTGCAGTTGTCTTCTGTCTGTCTTGTCCATTTGTCTTACGTTGTTTTGTTTTTTATTGCTGTTGTTTTTAAATCCCGTCCCCACGTGAGATCTTTTGCCTCTTGCAGGCCCCGTCATAAATAAATAAGAATTTGTGTTTTAACTGACTAGCCTGGTTAAATAAAGATTACGTTAAAATAAATGTAACCGGGGAGTAATGACTGTTTTGACCACACAGCGGCAGCATGCATTCTAAAATGCATTTTGTCTGAGGCTTCCTGGTCAGGGCCCCAGTCATACTGTGGCCTACAACAACGCTAGGGTTTAAATCCTGAGGGCACCGAGGGTTGTTGAATATTCCCATTACATATCAGATCATTCTGATAGAAGTGTATAAAAAGACAGAGACAAACTGTGTGGGAAATGAAATCTTGTCAGCTATGTACATCACAGACTAGAGAGAGAGAGAGAGAGAGAGAGAGATAGAGACAGAGAGAGAGAGACAGAGAGAGAGAGAGAGAGAGAGAGAGAGAGAGAGAGAGAGAGACCTCGTCTGGGAGAAAAACACAATTTGTGACCTGTTGCGAGAAGAAAAGGGCAACCAGTGAAGAACAAACACCATTGTAAATACAACCCAGATTTATGCCTGCGTATTTATTTGTAATTTGTTTGTATTATTTGTATTTGTAATGTCCTGAGAGAGATTCCAGACAAACTGTTGTATGTGTAATGTTTACTGTTAATATTTAATAGTTTATTTCACTTTTGTTTATTAGTTAACTCACTTGCAGACTTGACAATGTTGAGAGAACATGTGTTTCCCATGCTAATAAAGCCCATTGAATTAGAATTGAGAGAGAGAGAGAGCGATGGAGAGAGATAGAGTGAGAGTGAGAGAGAGAGAGATAGAGAGTGAGTGAGAGAGATAGAAAGAGTGAGAGATAGAGCGAGAGAGAGAAAGAGAGAGAGTGAGAGAGAGAGAGAGAGAGAGAGAGAGAGAGAGAGAGAGAGAGAGAGAGAGAGATAGAAAGAGAAAGAAGAGAGAGAGACAGAGAGAGAGAGAGAAAGAGAAAGAGAGAGAAGAAAATATTTTAAATGTTCTAAATACTGCACATACCTAAACACACCCCCAAGGCATTCAAGGCCCTATATAAAATCAATGTTTGACTTGGGCTGAACCAAGGTGCCAGGTCCATCCTGAGCTGCTCTCAGAGTATTCCCCTGGACATGACTGTGACATTAGAGTTGACCAGTGGCTTGGAAGTAGAGTTGACCAATGGCCTGGAGGTAGAGTTGACCAATGGCTTGGCGGTAGAGTTGACCAGTGGCTTGGAGGCAGAGTTGACAGAGTTGACCAGTGGCTTGGCAGTATTGAGTTGACCAGTGGCTTGGTTGAGGCAGAGTTGACCAGTGGCTTGGAGGTAGAGTTGACCAATGGCTTGGACAATAAGCTTAGAGTTGACCAGTGGCTTGGAAGTAGAGTTGACCAATGGCTTAGAGGTAGAGTTTACCAGTGGCTTAGTGCGGTTGAGTTTACCAGTGGCTTGGGATTAGGTAGAGTTGACCAGTGGCTTGGCAGTAGAGTTGACCAGTGGCTTGGAGGTAGAGTTGACCAGTGGCTTGGAGAGTAGAGTTGACCAATGGCTTGGAGGTAAAGTTGATAAAGTGGCTTGGCGGTAGAGTTTACCAGTGGCCAATGCTTAGAGTAGGCCAGAGTTGACCATTGGCTTGGCCAGTGAGTTGACCAGTGGCTTAGAGTAAGTTGACAGTGGTTAGAGTATTGACCAGTGGATTGGAAGGTAGAGTTGACCAGTGGCTTTGGAGGTAGAGTTGACCAGTGGCTTAGCTTGGTAGAGTTGACCAGTGACGTATATTCATACTTTCTCCAACAACAACAGCAAAAATTCAGTGTTTTTTTTTTTCATTTTCCTTTAATTCGCAACAAGCTCAATGTTTCTCACCAAAGAATGCATCCGGCCCCGACGAGACAGCGCACCTCTCTCTGTATGTGTAGCCCATCTATCTGATGCTGTCTGCTCAAAAAGAGTATGACACTGTTGCTGCCCGTAGCATTGAATGTAGGGAAGCAAGCAAGCTTTGGTCTCCCTTGATGAAAAATAAATATTTAAATAATAGCCAATTAGCATTGAGCTCACCTGAATGTGAATGTGAATGGTCCTGGCGCACGAAAAAGTGTAAAGCCAGTTTAAATTTGGCTTCACTCCTACCGCATCTAGAGAAATAGTCTGAAAATGTCAGAAACATTAACTTGTTCGACCATGCTGTAGGTCATGTAACTGTTTGTTACATGCAATATGCTCTGACTTCCCTGGACAGATGTTGCTCTCCGGTTTTCTGATGAAACAAAGGTGTGGTTGAATTTATTCTGCCACTTTTGTCTTCATGTTGTCTCATGGTGTCAGGACAGACGCTGGGCAAGAAGCAAGTACAGGGAGTGAACATTTCATGGATAATAGACAAGACACAAACAAGGCCAGCGATGGCCATGTTTAATCTAATACAGATTCCCGAGTGGCACATGGGGTCTAAGGCACTGCATCTCAGTGCTAGAGGCATCACTACAGACCCTGGTTTGATTCCAGGCTGTATCACAACCAGCTGTGATTGGGAGTCCCATAGGACGGTGCACAATTGGCCCAGCGTCGTACGTGTTAGGGTTTGGCCGGGGTATGCTGTCATTGTAAATAAGAATTTGTTCTTAATAACTCACTGTCCTAGTTAAATAAACGTTAATAAAATATTATCAGTAATATTAATAGTAAGCTAAATGTACAAACAAAAAATATATTAAACAAATATCCTAAAGTATAATCTTTTCGAAAGTACTAATGTTACTGTCCCCACTACAACATAAATACATGTGGTCCTGTGTGGCTCAGTCGGTAGAGCATGGCGCTTGCAACGCCAATCGTGGGTATTCCCGCTGGGGCCACCCATATGTAAAAGTAGTGGCCCCAGCTTACTTGTAAGTCGCTTTGGACAAAAGCGTCTGCTAAATAGGATATATTATTTATTATATTATATTACATGTAATTTTGTCCTTGAAACATATAAATAAAGCACTTTCGAAGTCCATTCATTCCTATGGGACTGTGGGACTGTGTTTCAGAGGAGTGCCAATATGGCCGTCGGGTGGGTTTTACAGCCTCTCATTGGCCAATACATAGCATCAGCGATCCATGGTTTATATACATCATTGGCTGCATCGCGCCGAGCTCACTTCCGTGTATTCTTTATTCGACGGACGCATGCTGCCATCTCCATTTTCATAAAGTCAAGGCGCCGCGACAGGACCACTCATCCGCAGTTGTCAGTAGCCGTGCGCTATAGCAGCGAGAGCTCTACATGCGAAGAAGTGGACATTAAACTGGACTATTTATTTTTATTTATCTTTTTCTACCCACTGAAAGCTTGATTTTTAATTGCACATTTTGCATTACGAACTGATTTTAAACTAAAAAATGGAGAATCAAGAAAGCGAGTATCTCCCGGAGCTTCTCGCGGAGAAGGACAGTATGGATGTCTCGTTTACGCACGCTATGAAACTTTTATCTACAGGTAAAAACACATTTTATTGGCAAATGTCCTGCCTCGAGTAAAATGATTGATATTTTAGCCATTGCGATAAGATGTATATTTTGTTTTTATGTTTTAAATGGTGCGTTTTGAAAACTACGCACCTTGACTAGACTGGACTGCTAACGTGGGTCTACAAACAGACTCTTTCTTTTCATGGTCTGTGCCTACGACCCGTCATCCCACTGCATTTACAGGGTGACACGGTCTAGACACGGTTTAACAACTCGGTTGAATGATAAACGCTGTATTTCACGGTATCGAGTTTGTGGATTTCCATGCGCACATGGTAACCTATCCGAAGTCTCGCCCTATCGCATCCTCAAAGATGCATCTCTATTTCCATAGTGGTCTTTCTGCCCTCAAACCAGAGACCGTGGTGGGACGTTCTGGCGTCTTTGTGTGGCAGATAACTCCCTTATTGTGTGGTCGTTGCCCACAGCAAACAAGCACAAAATACCACGTTTTCTGCCCCTCGGCAGGTGGTCCATGAACCTTTTGTATTTCTAATGTGGGTGATTGCACAGAGAAAAACAATTCATAGTTGCATGTCGCTTTAAAAACGTTTTTATAAATCGCATATATTACCCTTTGTGATGGCTCATTTTGAGTAGCCTACGATTGAAGCAAAAGGTGTGTGTGTGGTGAGACGAGCACGTTTTGTTCTGGCTCATGGTTCGACTAGCAAGCAACCGCACAAGGGCTGATTTATTGAAGTTTAAGAGAAAACAAACATTTAAAAAATATTTCTGGAATGTATTTTACATTTGCCAAATACATTTAAAAATGCATAAACGCATGTTAATACGCGAGGAACATCTGTCAATGTATTTGTAATCATATATATTTTTTTTTTTACAACTGGGTCAGTTTGATACTGTGTGACGATAGCAGTGTAACAATTAAGCAGTTTGTCTGCCTAAACACAAGTTATTCGGTCAGTTTCGAGATGCTACCATTTGTGGGTTTATTTCTTATTATTTTTGTGTATTTGGCGGGGTGGGGGGGGCTGGTTTCACAAACACATTTTAATACTAGTCCAGGACCAAATGGCTCAGTGGGGATTCTCCTAGGAAATAACGGTTACTCTGTCTGGGAAACCGGCCCTTTTCAGTTCAGTCAAATGTGTCAATTATTACAGCTGATCTCTATTTTGAAATGCTAAAATCCGGAGAAGCACAGCAATGAGTGGTTTAACATTGCTGAAACGTGGTGTTCCAGCTGGATCTGACACTTTTCCATGGGGAAATTAGTGTTTCCCTCTGTCCTTTCCACCCATGTGTGTTGCGTTATAATCCAGACCTCCTGGAATGGAAATGTAGTACCGTAACCTACCACTTGCGGAGGCAGTTTATAAATTGTTTAGCCTTTATAACCTTATCAAGACCCTCTGGTGGCTGTCTGTACCTTTTTGAGTTCACAGAATGAAGGAATGATGGCTCATTGTTGCTTGAAATTGAAAAGTGTCCTGGTTTATTGTCTCGTATAATACTGTATACTCAAAACGTTTCAGGTGGGTTGCCACCAGGTCTATTAGTGGGTCACAATGCAAAACAAAATCTTCTGTATATCTCACTTTGTCCCCTCATAGAACATTTGTCCAGTACTGCTAATAATTACCATTGTAAAACGTCTTCTCTTTATAGTGTTAGATAATGGCCAGCCTGTTAGATAATGGCTAGATAATGGCCAACCTGTTAGATAATGGCTAGATAGTGGCCAGCCTGTTAGATAGTGGCTAGCCTGCTAGAGTGCCTTTAGGCTACTGTAGTTGGACAATGCAACATGTCGGAGTGTCACTGGCTGGTCAAAGGATAGTATATAACAATATACATGCCTAGGTGCCGTTGGAGTGGTACAGTACCTGTGTGGCATGTCCATGAAGTTTAGATTAGTACAGAAGACACCGCTGCTCGCGACCCTGGCTGCTCGCGACCTCTCTGGCTGCTCGCGACCCTCTGGCTGCTCGACCTCTCATGCTCGCGACCCTCTGGCTGCTAGCGACCCTCTGGCTGCTAGCGACCCTCTGGCTCCCGGCCGTTAGTGTAGTTGACACGCTTGCGTGTGGCATACTGAGACGCTGTCATGACTCGATGCTCTTTCACGTGTGTGACTTCTAACGGTAACTGCATCATAACAAAGTAAGATTTCGTGGTTTTGAATTGTCCCTTGTAGAAATCGAGAGAATCCAGAAAGGTGAACCCAAGAAGGAAGGGGGAGACTCGTATCTGACCTTTCACCGTCAAGAATATCAAACTGAAGGAACGCGTGCTCATACCCGTCAAACAGTATCCGAGGGTAAGCCTTCCACCTCTCTTGTCTCCTGACCTTCATTCAGCAGCAGGTGTCTGGGAGCTCTCAGCCATGCTTTAGGGGACTCCAAAGTCAAATGTTATTTGTCACGTGAGACGAATATAAATGTAGACATTACCCGGGAAACGTTTATTTACAAGCCCTTATCCAACAGCTCTTGTTTTTTTTTAAAGAAGAGTTAAGAAACTGCACTGTTGGGTTAAGGCCTTGTAAGGAAGTGTTTCAGGGGAGGTAACACATGTCACAGTAAAATGTTTCTCCCCAAGGGACAATGATCAGTTGTTTTTAATAGATTTCCTCCACCTTCATTATTTACAGTGGTACTAAACCTCTGTGTTTCCATGGTGATTACATGGCTGGCGAAAGCTTTACAGTGTCACCACAGTGTGTGTGTGTGTCCACAACCCTTCGACCAGTCTGGTGGCTTGTACAAATGCTTCCGTTATAGTTGCTTCATGTTTCAAATACTTTTGTCTAGTTCCTTATACTAGTGAAGGTCTTCCGCATGTTGTATTGGAAAAGGTCATGTGACCCACTCTGAAGCACTGCTTTACACAGCATGGGGTGGCAGGGTAGCCTAGTGGTTAGAGTGTTGGACTAGTAACTGGATGGTTGCAAGTTCAAACCCCCGAGCTGACAAGGTACAAATCTAAATAAATGTACAGAACACACAGCGTCTTTTCAACACTCTAGAAGCCTTATTCACAGTGACCCATCTGCCCCCCCCAAAAAAAAAAAAAAAAATGCAAATAAATATGGTTGAATCAACGTTTCCATGTCATTTCAACAAAAACATTCAATGTGCTGACGTTGACTCAATTTGGAAAAACTGATTTTAGATTTGAAGAAAGTCATCAAACTAAGGGAATTTAGTATTGCTTTCGGCCCAGTTTTAACTATAAAATCCAATGACGTGAAATGTTTTGTTGATTTCATGCTAGTAAACAACCAAATGTGTTAAAAAAATAAATATATATTTAAACATTTGTTAATGACGTCTGTTCCCAGTGGGATGTGGAAATCTCATTGTTTGGTTATGATTATTTTGTTAATGTCCTGTAATGTTTAAACTGGTTTCATTTGTTGGCTGACCTGGTCTTGTTTGTTCTGTCTCAAGTAACATACCAGCACCTCAGACCTCTGAAACCATATGCTTTTCCACATGCTGTTACACAAGGCATCATGTTCTGTAGTCTAAAGCTGTCTTGTTTGTCCTGTTTCCAGTTCAACTTTGTGGGGAAGATTCTTGGCCCTCAGGGCAACACAATCAAACGCCTTCAGGAAGAGACTGGGGCCAAGATCTCTGTACTTGGCAAAGGTTCCATGAGGGACAAAGCCAAGGTGAGAGAGCTGACATGTATACTTCACACCTGCTATCCACCTGTTACACACACCTGCTATCTACCTATTACACACACACACACGTTATCCACCTGTTACGCACACAGCGGAGGGAGTCTGGCCACAGCTGTCCGACAGAGGAGGGAGGGAGTCTGGCCACAGCTGTCCGACAGAGGGGCGGAGGGAGTCTGGCCACAGCTGTCCGACAGAGGAGGGAGGGACTCTGGCCACAGCTGTCCGACAGAGGAGGGAGGGAGGGAGTCTGGCCACAGCTGTCCGACAGAGGAGGGAGGGAGGGAGTCTGGCCGCAGCTGTCCGACAGAGGAGGGAGGGAGGGAGTCTGGCCGCAGCTGTCCGACAGAGGAGGGAGGGAGGGAGTCTGGCCGCAGCTGTCCGACAGAGGAGGGAGGGAGGGAGTCTGGCCGCAGCTGTCCGACAGAGGAGGGAGGGAGGGAGTCTGGCCGCAGCTGTCCGACAGAGGAGGGAGGGAGGGAGTCTGGCCGCAGCTGTCCGACAGAGGAGGGAGGGAGGGAGTCTGGCCGCAGCTGTCCGACAGAGGAGGGAGGGAGGGAGTCTGGCCGCAGCTGTCCGACAGAGGAGGGAGGGAGGGAGTCTGGCCGCAGCTGTCCGACAGAGGAGGGAGGGAGGGAGTCTGGCCGCAGCTGTCCGACAGAGGAGGGAGGGAGGAGTCTGGCCGCAGCTGTCCGACAGAGGAGGGAGGGAGGGAGTCTGGCCGCAGCTGTCCGACAGAGGAGGGAGGGAGGGAGTCTGGCCGCAGCTGTCCGACAGAGGAGGGAGGGAGGGAGTCTGGCCGCAGCTGTCCGACAGAGGAGGGAGGGAGGGAGTCTGGCCGCAGCTGTCCGACAGAGGAGGGAGGGAGGGAGGAGTCTGGCCGCAGCTGTCCGACAGAGGAGGGAGGGAGGGAGTCTGGCCGCAGCTGTCCGACAGAGGAGGGAGGGAGGGAGTCTGGCCGCAGCTGTCCGACAGAGGAGGGAGGGAGGGAGTCTGGCCGCAGCTGTCCGACAGAGGAGGGAGGGAGGGAGGAGTCTGGCCGCAGCTGTCCGACAGAGGAGGGAGGGAGGGAGTCTGGCCGCAGTTGTCCGACAGAGGAGGGAGGGAGGGAGTCTGGCCGCAGCTGTCCGACAGAGGAGGGAGGGAGGGAGGGAGTCTGGCCGCAGCTGTCCGACAGAGGAGGGAGGGAGGGAGGAGTCTGGCCGCAGCTGTCCGACAGAGGAGGGAGGGAGGGAGGGAGGAGTCTGGCCGCAGCTGTCCGACAGAGGAGGGAGGGAGGGAGGGAGGAGTCTGGCCGCAGCTGTCCGACAGAGGAGGGAGGGAGGGAGGGAGGAGTCTGGCCGCAGCTGTCCGACAGAGGAGGGAGGGAGGGAGGGAGGGAGTCTGGCCGCAGCTGTCCGACAGAGGAGGGAGGGAGGGAGTCTGGCCGC
Organism: Oncorhynchus masou masou; assembly: GCF_036934945.1. Classification (NCBI taxonomy): domain Eukaryota; kingdom Metazoa; phylum Chordata; class Actinopteri; order Salmoniformes; family Salmonidae; genus Oncorhynchus; species Oncorhynchus masou. The sequence continues at coordinate 6,130 of NW_027011486.1, read as the reverse complement.
AGCTGTCCGACAGAGGGAGGGAGGGAGGGAGTCTGGCCACAGCTGTCCGACAGAGGAGGGAGGGAGGGAGTCTGGCCACAGCTGTCCGACAGAGGAGGGAGGGAGGGAGTCTGGCCACAGCTGTCCGACAGAGGAGGGAGGGAGGGAGGGAGTCTGGCCACAGCTGTCCGACAGAGGAGGGAGGGAGTCTGGCCACAGCTGTCCGACAGAGGAGGGGAGGGAGTCTGGCCACAGCTGTCCGACAGAGGAGGGGAGGGAGTCTGGCCACAGCTGTCCGACAGAGGAGGGAGAGGAGTCTGGCCACAGCTGTCCGACAGAGGAGGGAGGGAGGGAGGAGTCTGGCCGCAGCTGTCCGACAGAGGAGGGAGGGAGGGAGTCTGGCCGCAGTTGTCCGACAGAGGAGGGAGGGAGGGAGTCTGGCCGCAGCTGTCCGACAGAGGAGGGAGGGAGGGAGGGAGTCTGGCCGCAGCTGTCCGACAGAGGAGGGAGGGAGGGAGGGAGGGAGGGAGTCTGGCCACAGCTGTCCGACAGAGGAGGAGGGAGGGAGTCTGGCCACAGCTGTCCGACAGAGGAGGAGGGAGGGAGTCTGGCCACAGCTGTCCGACAGAGGAGGGAGGGAGGGAGTCTGGCCACAGCTGTCCGACAGAGGAGGGAGGGAGGGAGTCTGGCCACAGCTGTCCGACAGAGGAGGGAGGGAGGAGTCTGGCCACAGCTGTCCGACAGAGGAGGGAGGGAGGGAGTCTGGCCACAGCTGTCCGACAGAGGAGGGAGGGAGGGAGTCTGGCCACAGCTGTCCGACAGAGGAGGGAGGGAGGGAGGGAGTCTGGCCACAGCTGTCCGACAGGGGGGGAGGAGGGAGTCTGGCCACAGCTGTCCGACAGAGGAGGGAGGGAGGAGTCTGGCCACAGCTGTCCGACAGAGGAGGGAGGGAGTCTGGCCACAGCTGTCCGACAGAGGAGGGAGGGAGGGAGTCTGGCCACAGCTGTCCGACAGAGGAGGGAGGGAGGGAGTCTGGCCACAGCTGTCCGACAGAGGAGGGAGGGAGTCTGGCCACAGCTGTCCGACAGAGGAGGGAGGGAGGGAGGGAGTCTGGCCACAGCTGTCCGACAGAGGAGGGAGGGAGTCTGGCCACAGCTGTCCTACAGAGGAGGGAGGGAGGGAGTCTGGCCACAGCTGTCCGACAGAGGAGGGAGGGAGTCTGGCCACAGCTGTCCTACAGAGGAGGGAGGGAGGGAGTCTGGCCACAGCTGTCCGACAGAGGAGGGAGGGAGGAGGGAGTCTGGCCACAGCTGTCCGACAGAGGAGGGAGGGAGGGAGGAGTCTGGCCACAGCTGTCCGACAGGAGGGAGGGAGGGAGTCTGGCCACAGCTGTCCGACAGAGGAGGGAGGAGTCTGGCCACAGCAGTCCTACAGAGGAGGGAGGGAGTCTGGCCACAGCTGTCCGACAGAGGAGGGAGGGAGTCTGGCCACAGCTGTCCTACAGAGGAGGGAGGGAGTCTGGCCACAGCTGTCCGACAGAGGGAGGGAGGGAGTCTGGCCACAGCTGTCCGACAGAGGAGGGAGGGAGGGAGGGAGTCTGGCCACAGCTGTCCGACAGAGGAGGGAGGGAGGGAGGGAGTCTGGCCACAGCTGTCCGACAGAGGAGGGAGGGAGGGAGTCTGGCCACAGCTGTCCGACAGAGGAGGGAGGGAGGAGTCTGGCCACAGCTGTCCGACAGAGGAGGGAGGGAGGGAGTCTGGCCACAGCTGTCCGACAGAGGAGGGAGGGAGGGAGTCTGGCCACAGCTGTCCGACAGAGGAGGGAGGGAGAGGAGTCTGGCCACAGCTGTCCGACAGAGGAGGGAGGGAGGGAGTCTGGCCACAGCTGTCCGACAGAGAGGAGGGAGGGAGTCTGGCCACAGCTGTCCGACAGAGGAGGGGAGGGAGTCTGGCCACAGCTGTCCGACAGAGGAGGGGAGGGAGTCTGGCCACAGCTGTCCGACAGAGGAGGGAGGGAGTCTGGCCACAGCTGTCCGACAGAGGAGGGAGGGAGGGAGGGAGTCTGGCCGCAGCTGTCCGACAGAGGAGGGAGGGAGGGAGTCTGGCCGCAGCTGTCCGACAGAGGAGGGAGGGAGGGAGGGAGGGAGGGAGTCTGGCCACAGCTGTCCGACAGAGGAGGGAGGGAGGAGTCTGGCCGCAGCTGTCCGACAGAGGAGGAGGGAGGGAGAGTCTGGCCGCATCCGGGACAGAGGAGGGAGGGAGGAGGGGAGGGAGGGAGTCTGGCCACAGCTGTCCGACAGAGGGAGGGGAGGAGGAGGGAGTCTATTACAGCTGTCCGACAGAGGAGGGAGGGAGGAGTCTGGCCACAGCTGTCCGACAGAGGAGGAGGTGGGGAGTCTAGCTGTAGATGTCCTTCAGCACAGGGAGGGAGGGAGGGGGAGGCTGGCCACAGCTGTCCTTCAGCACAGGGAGGGAGGGGGGAGGCTTGCCACAGCTGTCCTTCAGCACAGGGAGGAGGGGGAGGCTGGCCACAGCTGTCCTTCTGCACAGGGAGAGAGGCTGGCCACAGCTATGAAGGATTGTTTGTTGCACCTGCCTAGCCCTGAAAATGAGGGTAGATGTGTCTCACCTGGTTCTTTTTTTAAAAGGTTATGAACTGTCCAAGGTCACCTGATAAAGGCCATGTTGTCTAAAAGACTGTCATAGGTTACATAGACCCGGACCGAGGTGGCTGTGTTCCTCATGAGCTCTGGAACGGTCTTGTGTTTACAGGAGGAGGGTCTGAGGAAGGTGGCGACGCCAAGTCGCACACCTGTCTATGGAGCTGCATGTCTTCATCGAGGTGTTTGCCCCGTGCCCGAGGCTTACCCTCGCATGGCGCACGCCATGGAGGAAGTCAAGTTCCTGTTTCCTGTGAGTGGATTCGACTCTTGAAGTCTGGTGGTTCTGTAAGCTGCTGTTTTTGTTTGTCACCTTTCATTTCCTTGTCCGACCCTGCAGTACACTCTTACACAAATAAATAAACAAATAAAATAAATGTACGAGTTGAAACCAAATAAGGTCGTTGAGGCGCGCCACAGGGAACCATTTTTAGGCCCCTACGTAGAACCATAAATGGGATGTTTCTTTTTGAAGAATCATAAAATAAATGTTATATATAATAGCCCTGCTGTAGGGTTTTTAATCTTATTTGCATATTTCCCAGTGTGCCTTTGGAGTAAATTTTAGAGGTACCAGCCTCGACTCACTCCACTGGTGACATGTGTTCGTAGAATTAATTCTTTTTCAGTCCTGGTGCTTCACCAAATGAGATCCTAAGTGAATGTTCTCATTAAACTGACATTCTTTAAGATGACACGGTACATCTCATGAGGTAGTTTCACCCTAATACAGTGTTAGAAAACAGAGTTTGATGTGGCCTGTAATCTACATGTCCCATTATGCTGGCTTTCAGTGCTCTGATTCCGGTTGGAGTCCGGCCACACTGGGGATATGAAACATTTAGCCTTTTCATTCACCCGCATTCAGAATGACTGCCGGGATTAGGAAGACTAATGTATGAAACTACCTAAATCATATCATCTGGAACAAACATTTCAGAATGATTTTAGAAATAATGTGTTTTTTATTTATATTTGAGTAGCACACGATGAATTTAGCAATCAATTTCCATGCAAAAAAAAAAAAATAGATATTGAAACAAACAATTCCAAATATCTACCTGCAATAGATAATGCTGTGAAATATAATAACGCTGAGTTTTGGTTTAGTTTGACCACTGGTTATTAACATCAACACTGGAGCGTTTTTACACCACTGAGTGTTACTGTAACTGAATTCACACTAGAGAAGTTACACAAAAAAATCAACAATATTTTACACGGACCAATGTGCTATGAAAGGGGACAAATCTCCATACTTCTGAAGAACTGTAGATTCCACGTCAAGAACCTCACACTTAAAAGGTTCTTTATCTGGCAAGAATTTTCGAAGGAACCTTTTTTATCAAGAGCTGAAGTACCATTTAAGAACCTCTTTTAATTTTTTTAAGTGTACCATGTCCCGGTTGTGATCAGTTGAGGACACTAGCTAGTATTTTTTTTGCATTAAGAAATTACAGATTACTTTTCAGGACACAAATATAATTTTTTTGTGATCATGGTATTGATTGGTCTGTTTCAACAATACACCAAGCAATCACCACGTCAGTAGATGGACGAGCCGACGGTGCCTGTTTACATGGAATTACCCTTTGGCTTATTAGGCTCGCTGCCCTAGCCAATCAGCTTAGGAGGAATTCGGTGACTTTCACAGTGCCAACAGGGTGGCACCCATGTGGCTCTAAATGTCCGTAAACCTCGTGCGTTAAGACGAGGACGACGAGGCGGGAGGTGCTGAGCCCAGACACTCATCTAACTGCTTCACCATACGCCGGCATGAGCTGAATTCTTGAAAATCGATTTTTCAATTTTCCACTGAGCAGTGTGGAGCTGCGCTGCCTACGTCCACTTTTCTACCCCGGGACAGGGTGCCTATAGAGTGTGCAGGTTTTTGTTCCAGCTCAGCATGAACACAAGTCCGTGTCTGCAGATGGCCATAGTGTTGTCCATCCCTGTCCTGGGGAGGGGGTGGGGACGACGACTTGGGACCTAGTGCGAGGTTGTTGGTGAATGGAAAAATGTGGAGTCAGGCGCTGGACACATGAGTAATAATCTGAAATGTACTCAAAATATAAATAATGTTCCAACAAGGAAAAACACAATATTCCAAAGCACAAAAGAACTAATCCGCATGACAAACAATAACGCACAAAACAGAGAGGAAGCCCCAGGGTTAAATAAGGAACATTAAATAATAGAATGGAAACCAGGTTTATATAAATAAGACAAAACAAATGGAACATGGATCGGTGGTGATTAGAAAGCCGGTGACTTCGAGCGCTGCCCGAACAAGGAACGGGACCAACTTCGGCAGAAGTCGTGACGCCTAGAGAATGTGCAGGCGTTTGTTCTGACGTGCACCACTACTAAAGAAAATGTTATTGGTTCACGTCCTAAGTTTTGTATATTATTGAGCAACGGTTTTTCGTATAGAGGTTCGTATAGATCTGCACCCGAGGAGACCTCGAGCTACAGCATTCTAGGGTCCCCAGCTCAACTGGTGGCCCATTCCTGGATCATTGGGGACTGCCATGTGGCCTCGAATGCATTGGAGGGATACAACGTTTGGTAAATTTAATAAAAGTCGGATTTGACTGAATTCTGTGACCAAACTTTGCATCTGTACAGTTTTTACAGCGAATGTTTTATTAGATTTTTTAAATTGTTCAATGTAGCCATTGAGCATAGAGTTGTATGATTCGTTAATTGTTCAATGTAGCCATTGAGCATAGAGTTGTATGATTCGTTAATTGGTTTTGTTTGACGTACATTCTAAAGTGAAATATTTGAGAACTCGTAATTCTGTTACCGTGGAATTGTTCTAATTGCTATACTAGCCACTCCCTCAGATGTCTGGTTGTTAACGGCAACAATGGCTGACTGTAAAATACTCTTGAGGTTGTGCACTGCAACATGTAACACCATCTCGCTAGCTGTGCTGCCGTACTTCCAGTTATTATGGAGCCCCGTTACGTGATGCCTCGGTATCTACACTTTCTGGGGTTATTAAGGAGCCCCGTTAGGTGATGCCTCGGTATCTACACTTTCTGGGGTTATTAAGGAGCCCCGTTAGGTGATGCCTCGGTATCTACACTTTCTGGGGTTATTAAGGAGCCCCGTTAGGTGATGCCTCGGTATCTACACTTTCTGGGGTTATTAAGGAGCCCCGTTAGGTGATGCCTCGGTATCTACACTTTCTGGGGTTATTAAGGAGCCCCGTTAGGTGATGCCTCGGTATCTACACTTTCTGGGGTTATTAAGGAGCCACGTTAGGTGATGCCTCGGTATCTACTCTTTCTGGGGTTATTAAGGATCCACGTTAGGTGATGCCTCGGTATCTACTCTTTCTGGGGTTATTAAGGATCCACGTTAGGTGATGCCTCGGTATCTACTCTTTCTGGGGTTATGGAGCCACGTTAGGTGATGCCTCGGTATTTACTCTTTCTGGGGTTATGGAGCCACGTTAGGTGATGCCTCGGTATCTACTCTTTC
>NW_027011485.1:0-23835 GCF_036934945.1 Oncorhynchus masou masou | reverse complement strand
CAGGCTCCTAGAGACCAGTCTCACAGGGTCAGATTACAGTCCACTTCAGGCCCCTAGAGACCAATCTCACAGGGTCAGATTACAGTCAGGCTCCTAGAGACCAATCTCACAGTGTCAGATTACAGTCAGGCTCCTAGAGACCAGTCTCACAGTGTCAGATTACAGTCAGGCTCCTAGAGACCAGTCTCACAGGGTCAGATTACAGTCCACTTGAATAGGCAGAAGGTAAATAGTCAGACGCACTTGTTTTTAGAAGGGAATCAAGCGTCACACCAATTCATCTGTCATCTCCAATCCATTTCCCACTTGTTTTTAGAAGGGAATCAAGCGTCACACTAATTCATCTGTCATCTTCAATCCATTTCCCACTTCTTTTTAGAAGGGAATCAAGCGTCACACCAATTCATCTGTCATCTCCAACCAACTGCTGGGAAAGAGAACTAAGAGAGTAGAGCACTTTCCAGAAGCTAAAACTAACACGCAGGACCCGAAACACTGTGTGAACATTTCTAATTCCAGAGGAACTACTGACTCAAAGGCTTTGTTTCCAATTGGTGCATCGCCCCCGTCCCCCACCCCCCTTTAAACCAGATTGTAAAATCGTTCACATTGAGAAAGTGTGAAGAAAAAAAATAAAAAAAATTCTTGAACACAAAGTCATTAAAATGGCCACTAGAAAAGTCCTGGACTAAATCATGTTCCTCTTTGAGGAATACCTAGGATAGGATAAAGTAATCCTTCTCACCCCCCCCCCCCTTAAATGATTTAGATGCACTATTGTGAAGTGGCTGTTCCACTGGATGTCATAAGGTGAATTCACCAATTTGTAAGTCGCTCTGGATAAGAGCGTCTGCTAAATGACTTAAATGTAAATGTAAATGTAAAGAGAGGTGATCAGCCTCGTGATCTCAATACACTTCATCCAGACAAACAGGACAGAACGGACTGATGAAGGGTCTGACCCCTCCTCCAATGCTGATTGGGTGATAACTAGTATGACATCGCCACGCTGATGTCCGTCTGACAAATCATGCTGATCGCTTCCCACTTATATCAAATCAATCAATCAATCAATCAAATGTATTTATAAAGCCCTTCGTACATCAGCGGATGTCTCAAAGTGCTGTACAGAAACCCAGCCTAAAACCCCAAACAGCAAGCAATGCAGGTGTAGAAGCACGGTGGCTAGGAAAAACTCCCTAGAAAGGCCAAAACCTAGAGAGGAACCAGGCTATGAGGGGTGGGCCAGTCCTCTTCTGGCTGTGCCGGGTGGAGCTTATAACAGAACATGGTCAAGATGTTTAAATCTTCATAGATGACCAGCAGGGTCAAATAATAATGATCACAGTGGTTGTCGAGGGTGCAGCAAGTCAGCACCTCAGGAGTAAATGTCAGTTAGCTTTTCATTGCCGAGCATTCAGAGTTCTCAACAGCAGGTGCGATAGAGAGAGAAAATCCAAAACAGCAGGTCTGGGACAGGTAGCACGTCCGGTGAACAGGTCAGGGTTCCATAGCCGCAGGCAGAACAGTTGAAACTGGAATAGCAGCACGACCAGGTGGACTGGGGACAGCAAGGCGTCATCAGGCCAGGTAGTCCTGAGGCATGGTCCTAGGGCTCAGGTCCTCTGGGAGGGGAGGAAGAAGGACAAAGGGAGAATTAGAGAGAAACTATACTTAAATTCACACAGGACACCGGATAAGACAGGAGAAGTACTCCAGATATAACAAACTGACTCTAGCCCCCCGACACATAAACTACTGCAGCATAAATACTGGACGTCACTTCTCGTTTATCGCTGTTACCGCGGAGCGCGGCTTGAAGCTCTTCAAACCTATCGTGTTAAATAAATGGCCAATGATCAATGAGCCCTACAGATCATCACGGGACAATTATGCCATTGATATCTGTTTATAGTGTAAGGAAATTACACTTAGATATTCTGCTAAGCCTACCCCCTACTTTTTCGAACATTCTGTTAAAAATCGCGCAACATTTCAGCGTCCTGCTACTCATGCCAGGAATATAGTATATGCATATGATTAGTATGTGTGGATAGAAAACACTCTGGCGTTTCTAAAACTGGTTAAAACACGGCTGTGACTATAACAGAGCCTGTGTTTCATCGAAAAGCGCAAGAAAAACGGATCACTGAAAACTGGAAAAAGTATCAATGCGCCACTTGCATGTATTTTTGCCTAGAGAGGATATGAAGACAAACCTGGATGAAATATGAAACGTAAATATTATTAGCTGAATTGATAAATCCTGATATCAAACTGACTGATTAAATAATTGATAACTGATTGATTTAATTTGTATTATCATTCACATGATTATGATGAATGGTTAAGGTTATATATTTTCTAAAATGTAACCTAAATGACTCAGTCATGCTTCATGTTGAATTGCCACTTTGCGGTGAAATAAATTCCTGCCTCACTCTCCTCCATTCCTCTCAGTCACCTGACCCGTGACCAGCTACTGTGAGTCATCCTACCTGTCCAGCTACTGTCAGTCATCCTACCTGTCCAGCTACTGTCAGTCATCCTACCTGTCCAGCTACTGTGAGTCATCCTACCTGTCCAGCTACTGTCAGTCATCCTACCTGTCCAGCTACTGTCAGTCATCCTACCTGTCCAGCTACTGTCAGTCATCTTACCTGTCCACCTGTTGTCAGTCATCCTACCTGTCCAGCTACTGTCAGTCATCTTACCTGTCCAGCTACTGTCAGTCATCCTACCTGTCCAGCTACTGTCAGTCATCCTACCTGTCCAGCTACTGTCAGTCATCCTACCTGTCCAGCTACTGTCAGTCATCCTACCTGTCCAGCTACTGTCAGTCATCCTACCTGTCCAGCTACTGTCAGTCATCCTACCTGTCCAGCTACTGTCAGTCATCTTACCTGTCCAGCTACTGTGAGTCATCCTACCTGTCCACCTAATGTCAGTCATCCTACCTGTCCAGCTACTGTCAGTCATCCTACCTGTCCAGCTACTGTCAGTCATCCTACCTGTCCAGCTACTGTCAGTCATCCTACCTGAACACCTGTTGTCAGTCATCCTACCTGTCCAGCTACTGTCAGTCATCCTACCTGACCACCTACTGTCAGCCATCCTACCTGTCCAGCTACTGTCAGTCATCCTACCTGTCCACCTAATGTCAGTCATCCAACCTGACCACCTACTGTCAGTCATCCTACCTGTCCACCTAATGTCAGTCATCCTACCTGACCACCTACTGTCAGTCATCCTACCTGTCCAGCTACTGTCAGTCATCCTACCTGTCCACCTAATGTCAGTCATCCTACCTGACCACCTACTGTCAGTCATCCTACCTGTCCAGCTACTGTCAGTCATCCTACCTGTCCAGCTACTGTCAGTCATCCTACCTGTCCAGCTACTGTCAGTCATCCTACCTGTCCAGCTACTGTCAGTCATCCTACCTGTCCAGCTACTGTGAGTCATCCTACCTGTCCAGCTACTGTCAGTCGTCTTACCTGTCCAGCTACTGTCAGTCATCCTACCTGTCCAGCTACTGTCAGTCATCTTACCTGTCCAGCTACTGTCAGTCATCCTACCTGTCCAGCTACTGTCAGTCATCTTACCTGTCCAGCTACTGTCAGTCATCCTACCTGTCCAGCTACTGTCAGTCATCCTACCTGACCACCTACTGTCAGTCATCCTACCTGACCACCTACTGTCAGTCATCCTACCTGTCCACCTGTTGTCAGTCATCCTACCTGTCCAGCTACTGTCAGTCATCCTACCTGTCCAGCTACTGTCAGTCATCCTACCTGAACACCTGTTGTCAGTCATTCTACCTGTCCAGCTACTGTCAGTCATCCTACCTGTCCAGCTACTGTCAGTCATCCTACCTGTCCAGCTACTGTCAGTCATCCTACCTGTCCATCTACTGTCAGTCATCCTACCTGAACACCTGTTGTCAGTCATCTTACCTGTCCAGCTACTGTCAGTCATCCTACCTGACCACCTACTGTCAGTCATCCTACCTGTCCAGCTACTGTCAGTCATCCTACCTGTCCAGCTACTGTCAGTCATCCTACCTGTCCAGCTACTGTCAGTCATCCTACCTGTCCAGCTACTGTCAGTCATCCTACCTGAACACCTGTTGTCAGTCATCCTACCTGTCCAGCTACTGTCAGTCATCCTACCTGAACACCTACTGTCAGTCATCCTACCTGTCCAGCTACTGTCAGTCATCCTACCTGACCACCTACTGTCAGTCATCCTACCTGTCCAGCTATTGTCAGTCATCCTACCTGTCCAGCTACTGTGAGTCATCCTACCTGACCACCTACTGTCAGTCATCCTACCTGTCCAGCTATTGTCAGTCATCCTACCTGTCCAGCTACTGTCAGTCATCCTACCTGACCACCTACTGTCAGTCATCCTACCTGTCCAGCTATTGTCAGTCATCTTACCTGTCCAGCTACTGTGAGTCATCCTACCTGTCCAGCTACTGTCAGTCATCCTACCTGACCACCTATTGCCAGTCATCCTACCTGTCCAGCTACTGTCAGTCATCCTACCTGACCACCTATTGCCAGTCATCCTACCTGTCCAGCTACTCACACAGATTCCAGTAATCTTCCCGTGTCCATCCAGTGTCCAGATTCCAGTAATCTTCCCGTGTCCACCCAGTGTCCAGATTCCAGTAATCTTCTAGTCTCCACACAGTGTCCAGATTCCAGTAATCTTCTAGTCTCCACCCAGTGTCCAGATTCCAGTAATCTTCCAGTGTCCAGATTCCAGTAATCTTCTAGTCTCCACCCAGTGTCCAGATTCCAGTAATCTTCTAGTCTCCACCCAGTGTCCAGATTCCAGTAATCTTCTAGTCTCCACCCAGTGTCCAGATTCCAGTAATCTTCCCGTGTCCACCCAGTGTCCAGATTCCAGTAATCTTCTAGTCTCCACCCAGTGTCCAGATTCCAGTAATCTTCCAGTGTCCAGATTCCAGTAATCTTCCAGTGTCCAGATTCCAGTAATCTTCTAGTGTCCATCCAGTGTCCAGATTCCAGTAATCTTCCAATGTCCAGATTCCAGTAATCTTCCAGTGTCCAGATTCCAGTAATCTTCCAGTGTCCATCCAGTGTCCAGATTCCAGTTATCTTCCCGTGTCCATTAACGGTGTATCGGTGTATAGAACACCTCCTGAGGAGATTCATGTAAACTGATCTCTTTCTTTTACCTGTTCTGTTCAGACCTGCTCTGACATTAATGGATTGGTTGGTGGTGGCGATGGATGGAGACAGAGAGAGAATGACCTTCTGTCACCATGGATACAGCCTTTAGTCAGTCCCAACATTCCATTTATTCCTTCATCCTCCTCCTCAACCTCCTCCTCCTCACCTCCTCACCCCTCCTCACCTCTTCTCCTCCTCAACCTCCTCCTCCTCCTCAACCTCCTCCTCGTCCTCACCTCTCCTCCTCCTCACCCCTCCTCAACCTCCTCCTCCTCAACCTCCTCACCTCTCCTTCTCCTCACCTCTCCTACTCCTCTCCCCTCCTCAACCTCCTCCTCCTGTGTTTGACCTTATAAGACATCAACATACAGTGAACGGCTTTAGGGACAATGTGAATTCATTCTTACGTTATTTATTACCAATAATAAGACACAGTAGTCAGGTAGCTTACGTTATGTACCAGAACACACACACACACACACACACACACACACACACGCACACAGCGCTAGTTGAACTATCTCCCTGGTGTTCGTCTCCCTCGAGGTCTGCCAGGAGAGAGAGCCATTACCAGAACGTGTTATTGTATCTACACGCTGCTCCTTTGAGACAGAGGAGCGGGAAGTCAATACATCCTTCCTTGAAGAACATCCTTATAAAACAAATAACAGAATAGATCCTTGAAGACATTTACATGTTGCACTGATTATAAATACAACACCCTCTTCAGGTAAAACCAGGAGGACAATCTAAGGATAAATGAAGAGGATAATGTCCTATACTGGTTATAAATCCAACACCCCCTTCAGGTAAAACCAGGAGGACAATCTAAGGATAAATGAATGAGGGTAATGTCCTATACTGGTTATAAATCCAACACCCCCTTCAGGAGGACAATCTAAGGATAAATGAATGAGGGTAATGTCCTATACTGGTTATAAATCCAACACCCCCTTCAGGTAAAACCAGGAGGACAATCTAAGGATAAATGAATGAGGATAAGGTCCTAAACTGGTTATAAATCCAACACCCTCTTCAGGAGGACAATCTAAGGATAAATGAAGAGGATAACGTCCTATATTAATTGAGCTATAGCAAAACGCTATGGCACAATGATTCACCCCTGAAGCTTCAGCACATACGGATGCATTTCCCATAATGCCCCTGTGCAAAAGAGTGACAAAGCTGCTATAACTCTTTATTAATACAATCACTACTGGTCTTTAAGGTGTTCTACCAGGATCAGTGTAGCAGGTAGCCTGGAGTATAGGCTAGCTGGGTAATGAATCAGAACAGGGGCTGGAGCAACGTGGTAATGGTATAGGCTAGCTGGGTAATGTATCAGAACAGGGCTGGAGCAACGTGGTAATAGTATAGGCTAGCTGGGTAATGAATCAGAACAGGCCTGGAGCAACGTGGTAATGGTATAGGCTAGCTGGGTAATGAAACAGAACAGGCCTGGAGCAACGTGGTAATAGTATAGGCTAGCAGGGTAATGAATCAGAACAGGCCTGGAGCAACGTGGTAATGGTATAGGCTAGCTGGGTAATGAATCAGAACAGGCCTGGAGCAACGTGGTAATGGTATAGGCTAGCTGGGTAATGAATCAGAACAGGAGCAACGTGGTAATGGTATAGGCTAGCTGGGTAATGAATCAGAACAGGAGCAACGTGGTAATGGTATAGGCTAGCTGGGTAATGAATCAGAACAGGCCTGGAGCAACGTGGTAATGGTATAGGCTAGCTGGGTAATGAATCAGAACAGGCCTGGAGCAACGTGGTAATGGTATAGGCTAGCTGGGTAATGAATCAGAACAGGCCTGGAGCAACGTGGTAATGGTATAGGCTAGCTGGGTAATGAATCAGAACAGGCCTGGAGAAACGTGGTAATGGTATAGGCTAGCTGGGTAATGAATCAGAACAGGGGCTGGAGCAACGTGGTAATGGTATAGGCTAGCTGGGTAATGAATCAGAACAGGCCTGGAGCAACGTGGTAATGGTATAGGCTAGCTGGGTAATGAATCAGAACAGGCCTGGAGAAACGTGGTAATGGTATAGGCTAGCTGGGTAATGAATCAGAACAGGCCTGGAGCAACGTGGTAATGGTTTTTGACTTCAAGCCTTGTAAATTCCAACATGCAAAGTATAAAAGATGTCCGAAATGGTTTTTTTCTTAACCTTCAAAATTAACCTCACTGGACTGGAGGGGGTAGAGGGGGGGCTGGTGGGTGTTGGAGCTGGTCTGTTATGGACTGGAGGGGGTAGAGGGGGGGGCTGGTGGGTGTTGGAGCTGGTCTGTTATGGACTGGAGGGGGTAGAGGGGGGCTGGTGGGTGTTGGAGCTGGTCTGTTATGGACTGGAGGGGGTAGAGGGGGGCTGGTGGATGTTGGAGCTGGTCTGTTATGGACTGGAGGGGGTAGAGGGGGGGCTGGTGGGTGTTGGAACTGGTCTGTTATGGACTGGAGGGGGTAGAGGGGGGCTGGTCTTTTATGGACTGGAGGGGGTAGAGGGGGGGCTGGTGGGTGTTGGAGCTGGGGGGTGGCTGGTCTGTTATGGACTGGAGGGGGTAGAGGGGTGGTTGGTGGATGTTGGAGCTGGCTGGTCTGTTATGGACTGGAGGGGGTAGAGGGGTGGCTGGTGGGTGTTGGAGCTGGGGGGTGGTTTGTCTGTTATGGACTTTAATCTTAATGAAAGTTAATCTTAATGGTTGTACAGTCGTCTCAAATAAAACTGTGAAGGACCTCGGCGTTACTCTGGACCCTGATCTCTCTTTTGAAGAACATATCAAGACCATTTCAAGGACAGCTTTTTTCCATCTACGTAACATTGCAAAAATCAGAAACTTTCTGTCCAAAAATGATGCAGAAAAATTAATCCATGCTTTTGTCACTTCTAGGTTAGACTACTGCAATGCTCTACTTTCCGGCTACCCGGATAAAGCACTAAATAAACTTCAGTTAGTGCTAAATACGGCTGCTAGAATCCTGACTAGAACCAAAAAATGTGATCATATTACTCCAGTGCTAGCCTCCCTACACTGGCTTCCTGTCAAGGCAAGGGCTGATTTCAAGGTTTTACTGCTAACCTACAAAGCATTACATGGGCTTGCTCCTACCCATCTCTCTGATTTGGTCCTGCCGTACATACCTACACGTACGCTACGGTCACAAGACGCAGGCCTCCTAATTGTCCCTAGAATTTCTAAACAAACAGCTGGAGGCAGGGCTTTCTCCTATAGAGCTCCATTTTTATGGAACGGTCTGCCTACCCATGTGTCAGAGACGCAAACTCGGTCTCAACCTTTAAGTCTTTACTGAAGACTCATCTCTTCAGTGGGTCATATGATTGAGTGTAGTCTGGCCCAGGAGTGGGAAGGTGAACGGAAAGGCTCTGGAGCAACAAACCGCCCTTGCTGTCTCTGCCTGGCCGGTTCCCCTCTTTCCACTGGGATTCTCTGTCAGTGGGAGGCTGTTCTGTGGGCTGGAGGGACGTGTGGCTGGTTGAGGACAGGGCTGGGGAGGTCTGGCTGGTTGAGGACAGGGCTGGGGAGGTCTGGCTGGTTGAGGACAGGGCTGGGGAGGTCTGGCTGGTTGAGGACAGGGCTGGGGAGGTCTGGCTGGTTGAGGACAGGGCTGGGGAGGTGTGCAGCAGACAGGGCTGGGGGAGGTCTGGCTGGTTGAGGACAGGGCTGGGGAGGTCTGGCTGGTTGAGGACAGGGCTGGGGAGGTCTGGCTGGTTGAGGACAGGGCTGGGGAGGTCTGGCTGGTTGAGGACAGGGCTGGGGAGGTCTGGCTGGTTGAGGACAGGGCTGGGGAGGTCTGGCTGGTTGAGGACAGGGCTGGGGAGGTCTGGCTGGTTGAGGACAGGGCTGGGGAGGTCTGGCTGGTTGAGGACAGGGCTGGGGAGGTCTGGCTGGTTGAGGACAGGGCTGGGGAGGTCTGGCTGGTTGAGGACAGGGCTGGGGAGGTCTGGCTGGTTGAGGACAGGGCTGGGGAGGTCTGGCTGGTTGAGGACAGGGCTGGGGAGGTCTGGCTGGTTGAGGACAGGGCTGGGGAGGTCTGGCTGGTTGAGGACAGGGCTGGGGAGGTCTGGCTGGTTGAGGACAGGGCTGGGGAGGTCTGGCTGGTTGAGGACAGGGCTGGGGAGGTCTGGCTGGTTGAGGACAGGGCTGGGGAGGTCTTGCTGGTTGAGGACAGGGCTGGGGAGGTCTGGCTGGTTGAGGACAGGGCTGGGGAGGTCTGGCTGGTTGAGGACAGGGCTGGGGAGGTCTGGCTGGTTGAGGACAGGGCTGGGGAGGTCTGGCTGGTTGAGGACAGGGCTGGGGGAGATCTGGCTGGTTGAGGACAGGGCTGGGGAGGTGTGCAGCAGACAGGGCTGGGGAGGTCTGGCTGGTTGAGGACAGGGCGGGGGGGTCTGGCTGGTTGAGGACAGGGCTGGGGAGGTCTGGCTGGTTGAGGACAGGGCTGGGGAGGTCTGGCTGGTTGAGGACAGGGCTGGGGAGGTCTGGCTGGTTGAGGACATGGCTGGGGAGGTCTGGCTGGTTGAGGACAGGGCTGGGGAGGTCTGGCTGGTTGAGGACAGGGCTGGGGAGGTCTGGCTGGTTGAGGACAGGGCTGGGGAGGTCTGGCTGGTTGAGGACAGGGCTGGGGAGGTCTGGCTGGTTGAGGGCAGGGCTGGGGAGGTGTGCAGCAGACAGGGCTGGGGAGGTCTGGCTGGTTGAGGACAGGGCTGGGGAGGTCTGGCTGGTTGAGGACAGGGCTGGGGAGGTCTGGCTGGTTGAGGACAGGGCTGGGGAGGTCTGGCTGGTTGAGGACAGGGCTGGGGAGGTCTGGCTGGTTGAGGGCAGGGCTGGGGAGGTGTGCAGCAGACAGGGCTGGGGAGGTCTGGCTGGTTGAGGACAGGGCTGGGGAGGTCTGGCTGGTTGAGGACAGGGCTGGGGAGGTCTGGCTGGTTGAGGACAGGGCTGGGGAGGTCTGGCTGGTTGAGGACAGGGCTGGGGAGGTCTGGCTGGTTGAGGGCAGGGCTGGGGAGGTCTGGCTGGTTGAGGACAGGGCTGGGGAGGTCTGGCTGGTTGAGGACAGGGCTGGGGAGGTCTGGCTGGTTGAGGACAGGGCTGGGGAGGTCTGGCTGGTTGAGGGCAGGGCTGGGGAGGTCTGGCTGGTTGAGGGCAGGGCTGGGGAGGTCTGGCTGGTTGAGGACAGGGCTGGGGAGGTCTGGCTGGTTGAGGGCAGGGCTGGGGAGGTCTGGCTGGTTGAGGACAGGGCTGGGGAGGTCTGGCTGGTTGAGGACAGGGCTGGGGAGGTCTGGCTGGTTGAGGACAGGGCTGGGGAGGTCTGGCTGGTTGAGGACAGGGCTGGGGAGGTCTGGCTGGTTGAGGACAGGGCTGGGGAGGTCTGGCTGGTTGAGGACAGGGCTGGGGAGGTCTGGCTGGTTGAGGACAGGGCTGGGGAGGTCTGGCTGGTTGAGGACAGGGCTGGGGAGGTCTGGCTGGTTGAGGACAGGGCTGGGGAGGTCTGGCTGGTTGAGGACAGGGCTGGGGAGGTCTGGCTGGTTGAGGACAGGGCTGGGGAGGTCTGGCTGGTTGAGGACAGGGCTGGGGAAGTCTGGCTGGTTGAGGACAGGGCTGGGGAGGTCTGGCTGGTTGAGGACAGGGCTGGGGAGGTCTGGCTGGTTGAGGACAGGGCTGGGGAGGTCTGGCTGGTTGAGGACAGGGCTGGGGAGGTCTGGCTGGTTGAGGACATGGCTGGGGAGGTCTGGCTGGTTGAGGACAGGGCTGGGGAGGTCTGGCTGGTTGAGGACAGGGCTGGGGAGGTCTGGCTGGTTGAGGACAGGGCTGGGGAGGTCTGGCTGGTTGAGGACAGGGCTGGGGAGGTCTGGCTGGTTGAGGACAGGGCTGGGGAGGTCTGGCTGGTTGAGGACAGGGCTGGGGAGGTCTGGCTGGTTGAGGACAGGGCTGGGGAGGTCTGGCTGGTTGAGGACAGGGCTGGGGAGGTCTGGCTGGTTGAGGACAGGGCTGGGGAGGTCTGGCTGGTTGAGGACAGGGCTGGGGAGGTCTGGCTGGTTGAGGACAGGGCTGGGGAGGTCTGGCTGGTTGAGGACAGGGCTGGGGAGGTCTGGCTGGTTGAGGACAGGGCTGGGGAGGTCTGGCTGGTTGAGGACAGGGCTGGGGAGGTCTGGCTGGTTGAGGACAGGGCTGGGGAGGTCTGGCTGGTTGAGGGCAGGGCTGGGGAGGTCTGGCTGGTTGAGGACAGGGCTGGGGAGGTCTGGCTGGTTGAGGACAGGGCTGGGGAGGTCTGGCTGGTTGAGGACAGGGCTGGGGAGGTCTGGCTGGTTGAGGACAGGGCTGGGGAGGTCTGGCTGGTTGAGGACAGGGCTGGGGAGGTCTGGCTGGTTGAGGACAGGGCTGGGGAAGTCTGGCTGGTTGAGGACAGGGCTGGGGAGGTCTGGCTGGTTGAGGACAGGGCTGGGGAGGTCTGGCTGGTTGAGGACAGGGCTGGGGAGGTCTGGCTGGTTGAGGACAGGGCTGGGAGGTCTGGCTGGTTGAGGACAGGGCTGGGGAGGTCTGGCTGGTTGAGGACAGGGCTGGGGAAGTCTGGCTGGTTGAGGACAGGGCTGGGGAGGTCTGGCTGGTTGAGGACAGGGCTGGGGAGGTCTGGCTGGTTGAGGACAGGGCTGGGGAGGTCTGGCTGGTTGAGGACAGGGCTGGGGAGGTCTGGCTGGTTGAGGACAGGGCTGGGGAGGTCTGGCTGGTTGAGGACAGGGCTGGGGAGGTCTGGCTGGTTGAGGACAGGGCTGGGGAGGTCTGGCTGGTTGAGGACAGGGCTGGGGAGGTCTGGCTGGTTGAGGACAGGGCTGGGGAGGTCTGGCTGGTTGAGGACAGGGCTGGGAGGTCTGGCTGGTTGAGGGCAGGGCTGGGGAGGTCTGGCTGGTTGAGGACAGGGCTGGGGAGGTCTGGCTGGTTGAGGACAGGGCTGGGGAGGTCTGGCTGGTTGAGGACAGGGCTGGGGAGGTCTGGCTGGTTGAAGACAGGGCTGGGGAGGTCTGGCTGGTTGAGGACAGGGCTGGGGAGGTCTGGCTGGTTGAGGGCTGGGAGGTTCCTCTGCTGTGTGAGAGCAGGGCTGGGGAGGTCTGGCTGGTTGAGGACAGGGCTGGGGAGGTCTGGCTGGTTGAGGACAGGGCTGGGGAGGTCTGGCTGGTTGAGGACAGGCCTGGGGAGGTCTGGCTGGTTGAGGACAGGGCTGGGGAGGTCTGGCTGGTTGAGGACAGGGCTGGGGAGGTCTGGCTGGTTGAGGACAGGGCTGGGGAGGTCTGGCTGGTTGAAGACAGGGCTGGGGAGGTCTGGCTGGTTGAGGACAGGGCTGGGGAGGTCTGGCTGGTTGAGGAGGTTCCTCTGCTGTGTGAGAGCAGGGCTGGGGAGGTCTGGCTGGTTGAGGACAGGGCTGGGGAGGTCTGGCTGGTTGAGGACAGGGCTGGGGAGGTCTGGCTGGTTGAGGACAGGGCTGGGGAGGTCTGGCTGGTTGAGGACAGGGCTGGGGAGGTGTGCAGCAGACAGGGCTGGGGGAGGTCTGGCTGGTTGAGGACAGGGCTGGGGAGGTCTGGCTGGTTGAGGACAGGGCTGGGGAGGTCTGGCTGGTTGAGGACAGGGCTGGGGAGGTCTGGCTGGTTGAGGACAGGGCTGGGGAGGTCTGGCTGGTTGAGGACAGGGCTGGGGAGGTCTGGCTGGTTGAGGACAGGGCTGGGAAGGTCTGGCTGGTTGAGGACAGGGCTGGGGAGGTCTGGCTGGTTGAGGACAGGGCTGGGGAGGTCTGGCTGGTTGAGGACAGGGCTGGGAAGGTCTGGCTGGTTGAGGACAGGGCTGGGGAGGTCTGGCTGGTTGAGGTCAGGGCTGGGGAGGTCTGGCTGGTTGAGGTCAGGGCTGGGGAGGTCTGGCTGGTTGAGGACAGGGCTGGGAAGGTCTGGCTGGTTGAGGACAGGGCTGGGAAGGTCTGGCTGGTTGAGGGCAGGGCTGGGGAGGTCTGGCTGGTTGAGGACAGGGCTGGGGAGGTCTGGCTGGTTGAGGACAGGGCTGGGGAGGTCTGGCTGGTTGAGGACAGGGCTGGGGAGGTCTGGCTGGTTGAGGACAGGGCTGGGGAGGTCTGGCTGGTTGAGGACAGCGCTGGGGAGGTCTGGCTGGTTGAGGACAGCGCTGGGGAGGTCTGGCTGGTTGAGGAGGTTCCTCTGCTGTGTGAGAGCAGGGCTGGGGAGGTCTGGCTGGTTGAGGACAGGGCTGGGGAGGTCTGGATGGTTGAGGACAGGGCTGGGGAGGTCTGGCTGGTTGAGGACAGGACTGGGGAGGTCTGGCTGGTTGAGGACAGGGCTGGGGAGGTCTGGCTGGTTGAGGACAGGGCTGGGGAGGTCTGGCTGGTTGAGGACAGGGCTGGGGAGGTCTGGCTGGTTGAGGACAGGGCTGGGGAGGTCTGGCTGGTTAAGGACAGGGCTGGGGAGGTCTGGCTGGTTGAGGACAGGGCTGGGGAGGTCTGGCTGGTTGAGGATGTTCCTCTGCTGTGTGAGGGCAGGGCTGGGGGAGGTCTGGCTGGTTGAGGGCAGGGCTGGGGGAGGTCTGGCTGGTTGAGGACAGGGCTGGGGAGGTCTGGCTGGTTGAGGACAGGGCTGGGGAGGTCTGGCTGGTTGAGGACAGGGCTGGGGAGGTCTGGCTGGTTGAGGACAGGGCTGGGGAGGTCTGGCTGGTTGAGGACAGGGCTGGGGAGGTCTGGCTGGTTGAGGACAGGGCTGGGGAAGTCTGGCTGGTTGAGGACAGGGCTGGGGAGGTCTGGCTGGTTGAGGACAGGGCTGGGAAGGTCTGGCTGGTTGAGGACAGGGCTGGGGAGGTATGGCTGGTTGAGGACAGGGCTGGGGAGGTCTGGCTGGTTGAGGATAGGGCTGGGGAGGTATGGCTGGTTGAGGACAGGGCTGGGGAAGTCTGGCTGGTTGAGTACAGGGCTGGGGAGGTCTGGCTGGTTGAGGACAGGGCTGGGGAGGTCTGGCTGGTTGATGACAGGGCTGGGGAGGTCTGGCTGGTTGAGGACAGGGCTGGGGAGGTCTGGCTGGTTGAGGACAGGGCTGGGGAGGTCTGGCTGGTTGAGGAGGTTCCTCTGCTGTGTGAGAGCAGGGCTGGGGAGGTCTGGCTGGTTGTGGACAGGGCTGGGGAGGTCTGGCTGGTTGAGGACAGGGCTGGGGAGGTCTGGCTGGTTGAGGAGGTTCCTCTGCTGTGTGAGGGCAGGGCTGGGGAGGTCTGGCTGGTTGAGGAGGTTCCTCTGCTGTGTGAGGGCAGGGCTGTGGAGGTCTGGCTGGTTGAGGAGGTTCCTCTGCTGTGTGAGGGCAGGGCTGGGGAGGTCTGGCTGATTGAGGAGGTTCCTCTGCTGTGTGAGGACAGTTCATAGAGTGGTGATCTTGCTGCTCCTTCAGTCTGTCCTCTGTTCTCTGTCTCTCCTGCAGCCTGTCCTCTGTTCTCTGTCTCTCCTGCAGCCTGTCCTCTGTTCTCTGTCTCTCCTGCAGCCTGTCCTCTGTTCCCTGTCTCTCCTGCAGTCTGTCCTCTGTTCTCTGTCTCTCCTACAGCCTGTCCTCTGTTCTCTGCCTCTCCTGCAGCCTGTCCTCTGTTCTCTGCCTCTCCTGCAGCCTGTCCTCTGTTCTCTGTCTCTCCTGCAGCCTGTCCTCTGTTCTCTGTCTCTCCTGCAGTCTGTCCTCTGTTCTCTGTCTCTCCTGCAGTCTGTCCTCTGTTCTCTGTCTCTCCTGCAGCCTGTCCTCTGTCTCTCCTGCAGCCTGTCCTCTGTCTCTCCTGCAGTCTGTCCTCTGTTCTCTGTCTCTCCTGCAGTCTGTCCTCTGTTCTCTGTCTCTCCTGCAGCCTGTCCTCTGTTCTCTGTCTCTCCTGCAGCCTGTCCTCTGTTCTCTGTCTCTCCTGCAGCCTGTCCTCTGTTCTCTGTCTCTCCTGCAGCCTGTCCTCTGTTCTCTGTCTCTCCTGCAGTCTGTCCTCTGTTCTCTGTCTCTCCTGCAGTCTGTCCTCTGTTCTCTGTCTCTCCTGCAGCCTGTCCTCTGTCTCTCCTGCAGTCTGTCCTCTGTTCTCTGTCTCTCCTGCAGCCTGTCCTCTGTCTCTCCTGCAGTCTGTCCTCTGTTCTCTGTCTCTCCTGCAGCCTGTCCTCTGTTCTCTGTCTCTCCTACAGCTCCTCTCTTAGTGTGGTCAGATCGTTGTTACTGTTCTGCCTGTCTTTTTGGAACTCTCTCACCTCCTTTGTTAGATCAGCCAGCTCTCTCTTGTGTCCGTCTCTCTGTTGCTGAACCTCTTTCAGCTGTGTTGCAAGGCTGCTGTCCTGCTCTGTTTACACCTTGGTTAGGAGCTCCTCTAAGGATGTCTGGTTGCTGTTTACACCTTGGTTAGGAGCTCCTCTAAGGATGTATGGTTGCTGTTTACACCTTGGTTAGGAGCTCCTCTAAGGTTGTATGGTTGCTGTTTACACCTTGGTTAGGAGCTCCTCTAAGGATGTCTGGTTGCTGTTTACACCTTGGTTAGGAGCTCCTCCAAGGAGGTCTGGTTGCTGTTTACACCTTGGTTAGGAGCTCCTCTAAGAATGTCTGGTTGCTGTTTACACCTTGGTTAGGAGCTCCTCTAAGGAGGTCTGGTTGCTGTTTACACCTTGGTTAGGAGCTCCTCTAAGGTGTGGATGTCTGGTTGCTGTTTACACCTTGGTTAGGAGCTCCTCTAAGGTGTGGATGTCTGGTTGTTGTTTACACCTTGGTTAGGAGCTTCTCTAAGGTGTGGATGTCTGGTTGTTGTTTACACCTTGGTTAGGAGCTCCTCTAAGGTGTGGATGTCTGGTTGTTGTTTACACCTTGGTTAGGAGCTTCTCTAAGGTGTGGATGTCTGGTTGTTGTTTACACCTTGGTTAGGAGCTCCTCTAAGGTGTGGACGTCTGGTTGCTGTTTGCTCACGCTCTCCCTCAGCAGGACCACCACCTCCCCCTCCAGTTTGGTGAACTCATCCCTCATGGCAGCCGTGGTGGTGAGAGCAGACTGCTGACCGCCATGCATTTGGCTGGTCAGTGAGAAAGATGAGAGACCTCAAATCACCGGTCTGCGATAAAAGGTTTCTAGGCTTCTCCTTTTAGTAGTTTCTGCTTAAAAGCTTTTCTCGTTGTGTTATTTTTGGCCTCTGCAGAGTAGAGAACAGACTACGCACCGAGGGACATGGTGCCTGTGGGCTCTGCTGCTAGTGCTGCTGTTTGGCTCTACTGTAGCCATGGCAACCATTTTAGTTTGTCTTGCTGCTGTTTGCTAGCTAGCGCTAATTTAGCTACAAAAACAGCGACAACTTGCTAGCGAGAGTCAAAACGTCTCAATTTGAAAAAATATATACATATATATATTCTGATTGAATAGAGTTGTTGTGCATGAGTGTTTATCTCATTCTTAAAAACATGTTGAGGAAGTTGGGGGGGCAGGTATCCTAGTGGTTAGTGGGGGGGGGGGCAGGTATCCCAGTGATTAGTGGGGGGGGGCAGGTATCCTAGTGGTTAGTGCGTTGGACTAGTAATCAGAAGGTTGAAAGTTCAAATCCCTGAGTTAAAAGTGTAAAAGTCTGTTGTTCTGCCTCTGAACAAGGCAGTTAACCCATTGCTCCGAGGCCATCATTGTAAATAAGAATTTGTTCTTAACTGACCTGCCTAAAGGTTAAATAAAACGTGTCTGTAGCTTTCTCTCCGTGTTGTTCTTGCTCCCTCTCTCTACTTCTCTCCTCCTCACTCTCTACCTCTACTTCTCTCTCCCTCTACTTCTCTCTCTCTCTCTCCCTCTACTTCTCTCTCTCTCTCTCCCTCTACTTCTCTCATCCTCTCTCTCTCCCTCTACTTCTCTCTCTCCCTCTCAACTTCTCTCCTCCCTCTCTCTCTCTACTTCTCTCCTAATGTCTCCCTCCCTCTACCTCTACCTCTCTACCTCTCTCTCTCTCTCTCCCTCTACCTCTCTCTACTTCTCTCATCCTCTCTCTACTTCTCTCCTAATGTCTCCCTCCCTCTACCTCTACCTCTCTCTCTCTCTCTCTACCTCTCTTTACTTCTCTCATCCTCTCTCTCTCTACTTCTCTCCTAATGTCTCCCTCCCTCTACCTCTACCTCTCTACCTCTCTCTCTCTCCCTCTACCTCTCTCTACTTCTCTCCTAATGTCTCCCTCCCTCTACCTCTACCTCTCTACCTCTCTCTCTCTCTCTCTCTCCCTCTACCTCTCTCTCTCTCTCTCATCCTCTCTCTCTACTTCTCTCCTAATGTCTCCCTCCCTCTACCTCTCTACCTCTCTCTCTCTCTCCCTCTACCTCTCTCTACTTCTCTCATCCTCTCTCTCTCTACTTCTCTCCTAATGTCTCCCTCCCTCTACCTCTACCTCTCTACCTCTCTCTCTCTACCTCTCTTTACTTCTCTCATCCTCTCTCTCTCTACTTCTCTCCTAATGTCTCCCTCCCTCTACCTCTACACCTCTCTCTCTCTCTCTCTCCCTCTACCTCTCTCTACTTCTCTCATCCTCTCTCTACTTCTCTCCTAATGTCTCCCTCCCTCTACCTCTACCTCTCTACCTCTCTCTCTCTCTCTCTCTCCCTCTACCTCTCTCTACTTCTCTCATCCTCTCTCTCTCTACTTCTCTCCTAATGTCTCCCTCCCTCTACCTCTCTCTCTCTCTCCCTCTACCTCTCTCTACTTCTCTCATCCTCTCTCTCTCTACTTCTCTCCTAATGTCTCCCTCCCTCTACCTCTCTACCTCTCTCTCACTCTCCCTCTACCTCTCTCTACTTCTCTCATCCTCTCTCTCTCTACTTCTCTCCTAATGTCTCCCTCCCTCTACCTCTACCTCTCTCTCTCTCCCTCTACCTCTCTCATCCTCTCTCTCTCTACTTCTCTCCTAATGTCTCCATCCCTCTACCTCTCTCTCTCTGTGCTTCCTGGTTGGTTAAAGAGAGATCTCTTCTCCTCTCCCTCCAAATCTTTTTAACCAACCAGGAAGCAATAATTGAAACCCTTTGACCAGTAATAGAGGTGAGTGACCTGGATGAAACACACACACACACACACACACACACACACACACACACACACACACACACACACACACACACACACACACACACACCTCAGTCTGAGCTTGTCTTCCATGGCTTTCCTCAGACAGATCTGGTCCATATACTGAGAAGTCCTGTGGTCCTCTCATGTCCTCTTGATTAGAGGGAAGACAAGTCCTGTGGTCCTCTTGATTAGAGGGAAGAGAAGTCCTGTGGTCCTCTCATGTCCTCTTGATTAGAGGGAAGAGAAGTCCTGTGGTCCTCTCATGTCCTCTTGATTAGAGGGAAGAGAAGTCCTGTGGTCCTCTCATGTCCTCTTGATTAGAGGGAAGAGAAGTCCTGTGGTCCTCTCATGTCCTCTTGATTAGAGGGAAGAGAAGTATTGCGGTCCTCTCATGTCCTCTTGATTAGAGGGAAGAGAAGTCCTGTGGTCCTCTCATGTCCTCTTGATTAGAGGGAAGAGAGGCCCTGTGGTCCTCTCATGTCCTCTTGATTATAGGGAAGAGAAGAAAGTCCTGTGGTCCTCTCATGTCCTCTTGATTAGAGGGAAGAGAAGTCCTGTGGTCCTCTCATGTCCTCTTGTTTAGAGGGAAGAGAAGTCCTGTGGTCCTCTCATGTCCTCTTGATTAGAGCGAAGAGAAGTCCTGTGGTCCTCTCATGTCCTCTTGATTAGAGCGAAGAGAAGTCCTGTGGTCCTCTCATGTCCTCTTGATTAGAGGGAAGAGAAGTCCTGTGGTCCTCTCATGTCCTCTTGATTAGAGGGAAGAGAAGTCCTGTGGTCCTCTCATGTCCTCTTGATTAGAGGGAAGAGAGGCCCTGTGGTCCTCTCATGTCCTCTTGATTAGAGGGAAGAGAGGCCCTGTGGTCCTCTCATGTCCTCTTGATTATAGGGAAGAGAAGAAAGTCCTGTGGTCCTCTCATGTCCTCTTGTTTAGAGGGAAGAGAAGTCCTGTGGTCCTCTCATGTCCTCTTGATTAGAGCGAAGAGAAGTCCTGTGGTCCTCTCATGTCCTCTTGATTAGAGGGAAGAGAAGTATTGCGGTCCTCTCATGTCCTCTTGATTAGAGGGAAGAGAAGTCCTGTGGTCCTCTCATGTCCTCTTGTTTAGAGGGAAGAGAAGTCCTGTGGTCCTCTCATGTCCTCTTGATTAGAGCGAAGAGAAGTCCTGTGGTCCTCTCATGTCCTCTTGTTTAGAGGGAAGAGAAGTCCTGTGGTCCTCTCATGTCCTCTTGATTAGAGCGAAGAGAAGTCCTGTGGTCCTCTCATGTCCTCTTGATTAGAGAGAAGAGAGGCCCTGTGGTCCTCTCATGTCCTCTTGATTAGAGGGAAGAGAGGCCCTGTGGTCCTCTCATGTCCTCTTGATTATAGGGAAGAGAAGAAAGTCCTGTGGTCCTCTCATGTCCTCTTGATTAGAGGGAAGAGAAGTCCTGTGGTCCTCTCATGTCCTCTTGTTTAGAGGGAAGAGAAGTCCTGTGGTCCTCTCATGTCCTCTTGATTAGAGCGAAGAGAAGTCCTGTGGTCCTCTCATGTCCTCTTGATTAGAGCGAAGAGAAGTCCTGTGGTCCTCTCATGTCCTCTTGATTAGAGGGAAGAGAAGTATTGCGGTCCTCTCATGTCCTCTTGATTAGAGGGAAGAGAAGTCCTGTGGTCCTCTCATGTCCTCTTGTTTAGAGGGAAGAGAAGTCCTGTGGTCCTCTCATGTCCTCTTGATTAGAGCGAAGAGAAGTCCTGTGGTCCTCTCATGTCCTCTTGATTAGAGCAAAGAGAAGTCCTGTGGTCCTCTCATGTCCTCTTGATTAGAGGGAAGAGAAGTCCTGTGGTCCTCTCATGTCCTCTTGATTAGAGGAAAGAGAAGTCCTGTGGTCCTCTCATGTCCTCTTGATTAGAGCGAAGAGAAGTCCTGTGGTCCTCTCATGTCCTCTTGATTAGAGAGAAGAGAAGTCCTGTGGTCCTCTCATGTCCTCTTGATTAGAGGGAAGAGAAGAAAGTCCTGTGGTCCTCTCATGTCCTCTTGATTAGAGGGAAGAGAGGCCCTGTGGTCCTCTCATGTCCTCTTGATTATAGGGAAGAGAAGAAAGTCCTGTGGTCCTCTCATGTCCTCTTGATTAGAGCGAAGAGAAGTCCTGTGGTCCTCTCATGTCCTCTTGATTAGAGTGAAGAGAAGTCCTGTGGTCCTCTCATGTCCTCTTGATTAGAGGGAAGAGAAGTCCTGCGGTCCTCTCATGTCCTCTTGATTAGAGGGAAGAGAAGTCCTGTGGTCCTCTCATGTCCTCTTGATTAGAGGGAAGAGAAGTCCTGTGGTCCTCTCATGTCCTCTTGATTAGAGGGAAGAGAAGAAAGTCCTGTGGTCCTCTCATGTCCTCTTGATTAGAGGGAAGAGAGGCCCTGTGGTCCTCTCATGTCCTCTTGATTATAGGGAAGAGAAGAAAGTCCTGTGGTCCTCTCATGTCCTCTTGATTAGAGCGAAGAGAAGTCCTGTGGTCCTCTCATGTCCTCTTGATTATAGGGAAGAGAAGAAAGTCCTGTGGTCCTCTCATGTCCTCTTGATTAGAGGGAAGAGAAGTCCTGTGGTCCTCTCATGTCCTCTTGATTAGAGTGAAGAGAAGTCCTGTGGTCCTCTCATGTCCTCTTGATTAGAGTGAAGAGAAGTCCTGTGGTCCTCTCATGTCCTCTTGATTAGAGGGAAGAGAAGTCCTGTGGTCCTCTCATGTCCTCTTGATTAGAGGGAAGAGAAGTCCTGTGGTCCTCTCATGTCCTCTTGATTAGAGGGAAGAGAAGTCCTGTGGTCCTCTCATGTCCTCTTGATTAGAGGAAAGAGAAGTCCTGTGGTCCTCTCATGTCCTCTTGATTAGAGGGAAGAGAAGTCCTGTGGTCCTCTCATGTCCTCTTGATTAGAGGGAAGAGAAGTCCTGTGGTCCTCTCATGTCCTCTTGATTAGAGGGAAGAGAAGTCCTGTGGTCCTCTCATGTCCTCTTGATTAGAGGGAAGAGAAGTCCTGTGGTCCTCTCATGTCCTCTTGATTAGAGGGAAGAGAAGTCCTGCGGTCCTCTCATGTCCTCTTGATTAGAGGGAAGAGAAGTCCTGTGGTCCTCTTGATTAGAGCGAAGAGAAGTCCTGCGGTCCTCCTATGTCCTCTTGATTAGAGGGAAGAGAAGTCCTGTGGTCCTCTCATGTCCTCTTGATTAGAGGAAAGAGAAGTCCTGTGGTCCTCTCATGTCCTCTTGATTAGAGGGAAGAGAAGTCCTGTGGTCCTCTCATGTCCTCTTGATTAGAGGAAAGAAGTCCTGTGGTCCTCTCATGTCCTCTTGATTAGAGGGAAGAGAAGTCCTGTGGTCCTCTCATGTCCTTTTGATTAGAGGGAAGAGAAGTCCTGTGGTCCTCTCATGTCCTCTTGATTAGAGGGAAGAGAAGTCCTGTGGTCCTCTCATGTCCTCTTGATTAGAGGAAAGAGAAGTCCTGTGGTCCTCTCATGTCCTCTTGATTAGAGGGAAGAGAAGTCCTGTGGTCCTCTCATGTCCTCTTGATTAGAGGAAAGAGAAGTCCTGTGGTCCTCTCATGTCCTCTTGATTAGAGGGAAGAGAAGTCCTGTGGTCCTCTCATGTCCTCTTGATTAGAGGAAGAGAAGTCCTGTGGTCCTCTCATGTCCTCTTGATTAGAGGGAAGAGAAGTCCTGTGGTCCTCTCATGTCCTCTTGATTAGAGGGAAGAGAAGTCCTGCGGTCCTCTCATGTCCTCTTGATTAGAGCGAAGAGAAGTCCTGCGGTCCTCTCATGTCCTCTTGATTAGAGGGAAGAGAAGGAAGTCAGTGTGTGTGTCCCAAATCCCACCCTATGTCCAAAACAGCTCACTACTTTTGACCAGATACCTATAGGCCCCTGTTAAAAGTAGTATATAGGGAATAGGGCTCTGGTCTAAAGTAGTGTTCTATATAGGGAATAGGGCTCTGGTCTAAAGTAGTGTTCTATATAGGGAATAGGGCTCTGGTCTATAGTAGTGTACTATATAGGGAATAGGGCTCTGGTCTATAGTAGTGTACTATATAGGGAATAGGGCTCTGGTCTATAGTAGTGTACTATATAGGGAATAGGGCTCTGGTCTATAGTAGTGTACTATATAGGGAATAGGGCTCTGGTCTAAAGTAGTGTTCTATATAGGGAATAGGGCTCTGGTCTATAGTAGTGTACTATATAGGGAATAGGGCTCTGGTCTATAGTAGTGTACTATATAGGGAATAGGGCTCTGGTCTATAGTAGTGTACTATATAGGGAATAGGGCTCTGGTCTAAAGTAGTGTACTATATAGGTAATAGGGCCCTGGTCTAAAGTAGTGCACTATATAGGGAATAGGGCCCTGGTCTATAGTAGTGCACTATATAGGGAATAGGGCCCTGGTCTATAGTAGTGCACTATATAGGGAATAGGGCCCTGGTCTATAGTAGTGCACTATATAGGGAATAGGGCCCTGGTCTATAGTAGTGCACTATATAGGGAATAGGGCTCTGGTCTAAAGTAGTGCACTATATAGGGAATAGGGCTCTGGTCTAAAGTAGTGTACTATATAGGGAATAGGACTCTGGTCTAAAGTAGTGGACTATATAGGGAATAGGGCTCTGGTCTAAAGTAGTGTACTATATAGGGAATAGGGCCCTGGTCTAAAGTAGTGCACTATATAGGGAATAGGGCTCTGGTCTAAAGTAGTGTGCTATATAGGGAATAGGACTCTGGTCTAAAGTAGTGCACTATATAGGGAATAGGGCTCTGGTCTAAAGTAGTGCACTATATAGGGAATAGGGCTCTGGTCTAAAGTAGTATACTATATAGGGAATAGGGCTCTGGTCTAAAGTAGTGCACTATATAGGGAATAGGGCTCTGGTCTAAAGTAGTGTACTATATAGGGAATAGGGCTCTGGTCTAAAGTAGTGGACTATATAGGGAATAGGGCTCTGGTCTAAAGTAGTGTACTATATAGGGAATAGGGCTCTCTGGTCTAAAGTAGTGTACTATATAGGGAATAGGGCTCTGGTCTATAGTAGTGTACTATATAGGGAATAGGGCTCTGGTCTATAGTAGTGTACTATATAGGGAATAGGGCTCTGGTCTAAAGTAGTGTACTATATAGGGAATAGGGCTCTGGTCTAAAGTAGTATACTATATAGGGAATAGGGCTCTGGTCTAAAGTAGTGTACTATATAGGGAATAAGGTTCTGGTCTAAAGTAGTGTACTATATAGGGAATAGGGCTCTGGTCTAAAGTAGTGTACTATATAGGGAATAGGGCTCTGGTCTATAGTAGTGCCCTATATAGGGAATAGGGTTCTGGTCTATAGTAGTGTACTATATAGGGAATAGGGCTCTGGTCTAAAGTAGTGTACTATATAGGGAATAGGGCTCTGGTCTAAAGTAGTATACTATATAGGGAATAGGGCTCTGGTCTAAAGTAGTGTACTATATAGGGAATAGGGTTCTGGTCTAAAGTAGTGTACTATATAGGGAATAGGGCTCTGGTCTAAAGTAGTGTACTATATAGGGAATAGGGCTCTGGTCTATAGTAGTGCCCTAT
>NW_027011484.1:5000-23839 GCF_036934945.1 Oncorhynchus masou masou | reverse complement strand
TCTGCCTTTAGCCAGCCACCAAGATGTCCATTGCTCTCCAGGTTACAAGGTAACAAGAATGTAAAAGTCATATTCAAAAATGTATTATTTTATTTTTCTAAAGAGATTTCAACAGAGAAGTTTGACACAGTGATGTGTATGTGACAGTGGTCAGGACTCAGGGAGGGAGATTTCAACAGGGAAGTTTGACACAGTGATGTGTATGTGACCCGTGGTCAGGACTCAGGGAGAGAGATTTCAACAGGGAAGTTTGACACACAGTGATGTGTATGTGTTGGGGATCAGGACTCAGAGTTTGTGACGGGGGTCGGGGGTCAGGACTCGGGGACAGAGTTTGTGACGGGGGTCGGGGATCAAATCAAATCAATTTTTATTTGTCACATACACATGGTTAGCAGATGTTAATGCGAGTGGGCGAAATGCTTGTGCTTCCAGTTCCGACAATGCAGTAATAACCAACAAGTAATCTAACTAACAATTCCAAAACTAATATCTTATACACAGTGTAAGGGGATAAAGAATATGTACATAAAGATATGAATGAGTGATGGTGCAGAGCAGCATAGGCAAGATACAGTAGATGGTATCGAGTACAGTATATACATATGAGATGAGTATGTAAACAAAGTGGCATAGTTAAAGTGGCTAGTGATACATGTATTACATAAGGATGCAGTAGATGATAGAGTACAGTATATACGTATACATATGAGATGAATAATGTACTCGGGGACAGAGTTTGTGACGGGGGTCAGGGGTCAGGACTCGGGGACAGAGTTTGTGACGGGGGTCGGGGGTCAGGACTCGGGGACAGAGTTTGTGACGGGGGTCAGGGGTCAGGACTCGGGGACAGAGTTTGTGACGGGGGTCAGGGGTCAGGACTCGGGGACAGAGTTTGTGACGGGGGTCAGGGGTCAGGACTCGGGGACAGAGTTTGTGACGGGGGTCAGGGGTCAGGACTCGGGGACAGAGTTTGTGACGGGGGTCAGGGGTCAGGACTCTGGGACAGAGTTTGTGACGGGGGTCGGGGGTCAGGACTCGGGGACAGAGTTTGTGACGGGGGTCAGGGGTCAGGACTCGGGGACAGAGTTTGTGACGGGGGTCGGGGGTCAGGACTCGGGGACAGAGTTTGTGACGGGGGTCGGGGTTCAGGACTCGGGGACAGAGTTTGTCTCTACTCTTGATCCTCATGCTTGTTTGAGTCTTCCACTCTCATACCCTTCTCTTGTCTCCCAGTACAGTGTCTTGGCCACGTAGTGGTGTTCCCTCACTCCTCTGCACCAGTGGACCATGCAGACTGCATCCAGGTCAGTTAAACTCACCCCCTCAGCCTCTGGCGGTGGATCATCAGCCTGTACCCAGATCAGCGAACATTAGACAGTCTCTAACAGCAGGGTTAATGTAGCGGCTGCTGTAACGTGTTGCTGTCTCTACTGGGTTTAAGTTCCAGTCACCCGGAAGCTGTGAAGCATCCCCTGTCTCTCTCCTCCTTGCTGTTGAGAAGTGATGTGTTGGGTTGGGGGACTCAGACTATAGTAAGGGGGAGGATGTAGGCTAATTGGTTGTTAAAGTTTCACTTCTGTTTGTTTCCTCTGGGACTGATTTGTGAAGCTATGAAGGTGTGAACATGATTGGGTTCATGGGGTGGGGTGTGGGAGGTTTTATAGTCACTCACTCACACACACACACACACACACACACACACACACATACGCACATACACATTGTCGTACATGACAACATTCTTACCAACAAGAAATTATGCATACATATATTTTCATAATACTTTGACAAACACACATTTACGTACAATTTAAACACACTGTAAACACATACACACAAACAAACAAACAAACACACATTTACACACAATTTATACACGCTGTAAACACGCACACAAACAAATAAACATACATTTATGTACAATTTATACACACTATAAACACACACAATCACACACAAACAAACAAACAAACACACATTTAGGGTTGCTAAGTGCGTCTGTTCTCATACTATGCTAAACTGTTGATCTTGTTCTTCTCTGCCGCTGAGCCATAAAGGCGGCTAATCTGAATAATCTCCATCTGTAATCTCCTCTAATCACCCCCATCACACACACTCACAGGCCACTGTACATCAACACAGCATAATCTGACCAAGTCAACAACAGGCCTGTAATCAGCCCTCAATATACAGAAATGAGCATTTATTCACTAAACAGAACATTTCAATTTCCCTTGTACATGTTCACCCCAATGACTGCATCGTCGAGTCGGAAGTGGCCCTCAGTATGGGTCAATGGGTGTGTGATATTGACATTATTCATTGTTGGTCACTTCTCCTATTCGGGCCCCCACACTAAGCGTGTGCGTGTGTGTGTGTGTGTGTGTGTGTGTGTGTGCGTGCATGTGCGTGTGCATGTGCGTGTGCGTGTAAATTAGTCTCGCTTTCATGATCTCACATTCTGTTTACTTCACCTCCCAGGGACTAACTCTGTTCAATATTCATGGCCTTGAGTCATGATGATGAGCATCAGGATGGTTCCCACTGTGAGGAGAGAGTGTGACAGTGATTGTGTAAGAGAAGGCCATCACACTGAAGCAAACACCTGACCTGATTCACCTGATGTGTTCCGGTTGATGTCCTGATGTGTTTGGTGGTGATATTCAGCACACAGTTTCATTCCAAGAGGAAGACAGAGGGCTGGAGACAATACGTAGGACCCAGTGAATACGCTTGAGAGATGGACAATTAGGAGTAGACTGCATTGAATTGCATGGAGACAGTACGTAGGGACCCAGTGAATTCGCTGAGAAATGGACAATTAGGAGTAGACTGTATTGAACTGTGGCTGGAGACAGTACGTAGGACCCAGTGAATACGCTGGGAGATGGACAATCAGGAGTAGACTGTATTGAACTGTGGCTTGAGACAGTACGTAGGACCCAGTGAATACGCTGAGAGATGGACAATCAGGAGTAGACTGTATTGAACTGTGACTGGAGACAGGTACGAGGGACCCAGTGAATACGCTGGGAGATGGACAATCAGGAGTAGACTGTATTGAACTGTGGCTGGAGACAGTATGTAGGACACAGTGAATACGCTGGGAGATGGACAATTAGGAGTAGACTGTATTGAACTGTGGCTGGAGACAGCATGGGTGGACACAGAATACGCTGGGAGATGGACAATTAGGAGTAGACTGTATTGAACTGTGGCTGGAGACAGTATAGGACCCAGTGAATACGCTGGGAGATGGACAATCAGGAGTAGACTGTATTGAACTGCAGCTGGAGACAGTAATGTGAGGGACCCTGTGAATACGCTGGGAGATGGACAATCAGGAGTAGACTGTATTGAACTGTGGCTGGAGACAGTACGTAGGACCCAGTGAATACGCTGGGAGATGGACAATCAGGAGTAGACTGTATTGAACTGTGGCTGGAGACAGTACGTAGGACCCTGTGAATACGCTGGGAGATGGACAATTAGGAGTAGACTGTATTGAACTATGGCTGGAGACAGTACGTAGGACCCTGTGAATACGCTGGGAGATGGACAATCAGGAGTAGACTGTATTGAACTATGGCTGGAGACAGTACGTAGGACCCTGTGAATACGCTGGGAGATGGACAATCAGGAGTAGACTGTATTGAACTGTGGCTGGAGACAGTACGTAGGACCCTGTGAATACGCTGGGAGATGGACAATTAGGAGTAGACTGTATTGAACTGTGGCTGGAGACAGTATGTATTACCCAGTGAATACGCTGGGAGATGGACAATCAGGAGTAGACTGTATTGAACTGTGGCTGGAGACAGTACGTAGGACCCTGTGAATACGCTGGGAGATGGACAATCAGGAGTAGACTGTATTGAACTGTGGCTGGAGACAGTATGTAGGACCCAGTGAATACGCTGGGAGATGGACAATCAGGAGTAGACTGTATTGAACTGTGGCTGGAGACAGTACGTAGGACCCTGTGAATACGCTGGGAGATGGACAATTAGGAGTAGACTGTATTGAACTATGGCTGGAGACAGTACGTAGGACCCTGTGAATACGCTGGGAGATGGACAATCAGGAGTAGACTGTATTGAACTATGGCTGGAGACAGTACGTAGGACCCTGTGAATACGCTGGGAGATGGACAATCAGGAGTAGACTGTATTGAACTGTGGCTGGAGACAGTATGTAGGACCCAGTGAATACGCTGGGAGATGGACAATCAGGAGTAGACTGTATTGAACTGTGGCTGGAGACAGTACGTAGGACCCTGTGAATACGCTGGGAGATGGACAATTAGGAGTAGACTGTATTGAACTGTGGCTGGAGACAGTATGTAGGACCCTGTGAATACGCTGGGAGATGGACAATCAGGAGTAGACTGTATTGAACTGTGGCTGGAGACAGTATGTTGGACCCAGTGAATACGCTGGGAGATGGACAATTACGAGTAGACTGTATTGAACTGTGGCTGGAGACAGTATGTAGGACCCAGTGAATACGCTGGGAGATGGACAATTAGGAGTAGACTGTATTGAACTGTGAAGGGTTCTTCCAGTGGTCAGTGTTACTGTACGGGAGGTGAGAGAGCCAAGTCATAGATGGACGCGTGTGTGGTGTGTGTGTGTGTGTGTGTGGTGTGTGTGGTGTTTTTAATTTTTTATTTTTTTATTTAACCAGGCAAGTCAGTTAGGAACAAATTCTTATTTTCAACGACGGCCCAGGAACAGTGGGTTAACTGCCTGTTCAGGGGCAGAACGACAGATTTGTACCTTGTCAGCTCCGGGGTTTGAACTTGCAACCTTCCGATAACTAGTCCAACACTCTAACCACTATGCTACCCTGCCACCCAGGTGTGTGTGAGTGTGTGTGGTGTGTGTGTGTGGTGTGTGTGTGTGAGTGTGTGTGGTGTGTGTGTGGTGTGTGTGGTATGTGTGTGTGAGTGTGTGTGGTGTGTGTGTGATATGTGTTGGTGTGTGTGTGTGGTGTGTGTGTGACTGTTTGTGGTGTGTGTGTGTGTGTGTGAGTGTGTGTGAGTGTGTGTGGTGTGTGTGGTGTGTGTGGTGTGTGTGGTATGTGTGTGTGAGTATGTGTGGTGTGTGTGTGTGGCATGTGTGTATGAGTGTGTGTGGTGTGTGTGTGTGTGGTGTGTGTGTGGTGTGTGTGTGTGAGTGAGTGTGTGTGGTGTGTTTGTGAGTGTGCGTGTATGTGTCCAGACCCAGCTAGTGTCCCGTTGCTTACTTGGGTGTGATGACCCATCACTCGTAACATCTTGTTCCATCAACTTCTGCTTCTCTTCACTCGTCTGTCTGTGCCTGGACTCTCTCTCCTTCCTTCCCTCCTTCCATCTCTCCATCTCTCACTCTCTCTCCTATCTGTCTTTGGGGTGAAAGAGAAGGGCCACTACAGAGCAGCACTACTCTGTGAAATTCGGATCGAAGCCAAATCATTTCAACCCCCAGAAACAGGTGATATGTTATTTCTTTGAAAAGCCATATGCTGCAGGTTATGAACCATGTTTGGCTCGTGCTGAATGTCAGTTAGTTTAGGTGACTGGATAAGTACCAGAAAGAAAATATGTCATTCATAAATGCATTCATTCACAGGGTGGCCAGAGCTTTGGGACAGACTAAAGGGCTTCGTTGGGACTCATTTGATTAAAGTAGGAATGGGATGACAGTGACTCTGTAGCCACAGCACTCCTCCTCACTCCTGTGTTGGGGGCTCACCATGGACCCTGGGGTAGGGGGTCACCTTGGACCCTGGGGTGGGGGGTCACCATGGACCCTAGGGTAGGGGGTCACCATGGACCCTGGGGTGGAAGGTCACCATGGACCCTGGGGTGGGAGGTCACCATGGACCCTGGGGTGGGGGGTCAACATGGACCCTGGGGTGGGGGGACACCATGGACCCTGGGGTGGGGGGTCAACATGGAACCTGGGATGGGGGATCAGCATGGACCCTGGGATGGGGGATCAGCATGGACCCTGGGGTGGGGATCAGCATGGACCCTGGGGTGGGGGGTCACCATGGACCCTGGGGTGGGGATCACCATGGACCCTGGGGTGGGGGGTCACCATGGAACCTGGGGTGGGGGGGTACCATGGACCCTGGGGTGGGGATCACCACGGTCCCCGGGGTGGGGGGTCAGCATGGACCCTGGGGTGGGGGGGTCACCATGGACCCTGGTGTGGGGGGTCACCATAGACCCTGGGGTGGGGATCACCACGGTCCCCGGGGTGGGGGGTCACCATGGACCCTGGGGTGGGGGGTCACCATAGACCTTGGGGTGGGGATCAGCATGGACCCTAGGGTGGGAGGTCACCATGGACCCTGAGGTGGGGGGTCACCATGGACCCTGGGGTGGGGGGACACCATGGACCCTGGGGTGGGGATCACCATGGACCCTGGGGTGGGGGGTCAGCATGGACCCTAGGGTGGGAGGTCACCATGGACCCTGAGGTGGGGGGTCACCATGGACCCTGGGGTGGGGGGTCACCATGGACCCTGGGGTGGGGGGACACCATGGACCCTGGGGTGGGGATCACCATGGACCCTGGGGTGGGGGGTCAGCATGGACCCTAGGGTGGGGGGACACCATGGACCCTGGGGTGGGGATCACCATGGACCCTGGGGTGGGGGGTCACAATGGACTCTGGGATGGGGGGTCAGCATGGACCCTGGGGTGGGGATCACCATGGACCCTGGGGTGGGGGGTCACAATGGACTCTGGGATGGGGGGTCAGCATGGACCCTGGGGTGGGGGGTCACCATGGACCCTGGGGTGGGGGGGTTACCATGGACCCTGGGGTGGGGATCACCACGGTCCCCGGGGTGGGGGGTCACCATGGAACCTGGGGTGGGGGGTCAGCATGGACCCTGGGGTGGGGGGGTCACCATGGACCCTGGTGTGGGGGTCACCATAGACCCTGGGGTGGGGGGTCAGCATGTACCCTAGGGTGGGAGGTCACCATGGACCCTGAGGTGGGGGGTCACCATGGACCCTGGGGTGGGGGGTCACCATGGACCCTGGGGTGGGGGGTCACCATGGACCCTGGGGTGGGGGGTCACCATGGACCCTGGGGTGGGGGGTCACCATGGCCTCTGGGGTGGGAGGTCACCATGGACCCTGGGGTGGGGGGTCACCATGGACCCTGAGGTGGGGGGTCACCATGGACCCTGGGGTGGGGGGTCACCATGGACTCTGGGGTGGGAGGTCACCATGGAACCTGGGGTGGGGGGTCACCATGGACCCTGGGGTGGGGGGGTCACCATGGACCTTGGGGTGGGAGGTCACCATGGAACCTGGGGTGGGGGGTCACCATAGACCCTGGGGTGGGGGTCAGCATGGACCCTGGTGTGGGGGGTCACCATAGACCCTGGGGTGGGGGGTCACCATGGACCCTGGGGTGGGGGGTCACCATGGACCCTGGGGTGGGGGGTCACCATGGACCCTAGGGTGGGTGTTCACCATGGACCCTGGGGTGGGGGGTCAGCATGGACCCTGGTGTGGGGGGGTCACCATGGACCCTGGGGTGGGGGGTCACCATGGACCCTAGGGTGGGTGTTCACCATGGACCCTGGGGTGGGTGTTCACCATGGACCCTGGGGTGGGGGGTCACCATGGACCCTAGGGTGGGTGTTCACCATGGACCCTGGGGTGGGTGTTCACCATGGACCCTGGGGTGGGGGGTCACCATGGAACCTGGGGTGGGGGGTCAGCATGGACCCTGGTGTGGGGGTGCAAATCCTGGGACTGAGAGTATTTGGTGATGGAAAAGTGGTAATGGGGGTTGAGAGTGTGTGCATGAGTTTGTGTTGTGGTTAAGGGTGGGTTATACGTGAGTAAGTAAGTTGTGTTTGTGTGTTTGTGTGTTTGTGTGTGTGTGCTTGCTGACTTACATTTGTGCTTCCGTGCATGTGCGTGCTTGCATACAGTAAGTGTGTATATGGGAGTGGGAGGTCAGGGGGAGGGGGAGGGCGGAGAACCCAACTGACAGGAGTCACTCTCTGGGACACTGGCAGGCCAAACATCCCCCCAGGCTGGCCTCTGAGGCTCCGCACTCTGACCAGCCTGATAGTTATTACTCAATGACATTCCATGCTTTCCTTCAGCTTCCTGTAAGGTCAAATTCTCAGATGGAGTTGAAATATCTCAGAACCCTGGAGCAGGGTGACTGGCACCAATAAGCATTGACAAAACAAGGGAGGAGGAAGAGAGAGAACAGAGAGAGAGAGAAAGAGAGAGAGAGAAAGAGAAGAGAAAGAAAAGAGAAGAGAAGAGAAGAAAGAGAGACAGAGATGGAGAGATGAGGGAAAGAGAGGAGGGGTAGTGAAGATGAGAGGGATAGAAATGGGGAGACAGATGAAGAGATAGAGAGATAGAGGGGAAAAAGAGGAGGGTAGTGAAGATGAGAGAGGATAGAAAGGGGACAAACATTATACATATTAAACATGGAAAATAGATGGCAGAATGAATATCATGTCAATTACAATTCCCCAAATACACTATAGGCAATCCTGTCTCCCTCAGTCAAAGAGCAAAAGACATTTCCTGAGAGAAAAACTGACTTCAACTGACTTTCTGATTTATATTTTTTGAATTGAATCAAAAGCTTATCCTGCGGATTCGAAGTTGTTTTCTAAAGTGCTATTGAAACCAATCCAGACAATTTGTGAGCTGAGCCAATACATAAACACCCACGATGTGATGCTTGCATGACCCATTATCTTTCAGCCTTTGACAATTGCTACTGTAGGCCGCCCTCTCCAGGAAGTGACTTCTACAATTGGGCTGCCTCTGATAAAGGTTTCTCTTCTCACTCTGAGCTCAGCGTTCCTAACTTCCTCGCCTCACGTTATGTTTCACTATCACTGAGCATTTCAACACATTAACTGTTTGTTCTATTTAGAGGGAAGAAGTGCATCATATTCTAACATGCCCTCCTTTTTAAACTCTTTAATACAATTTAACAGTAACCACGTATTCTCTTCACGTTTCATTGGGGTCTCCTACGTGTGAAATCGCCGGGCTCGCCTTGCCCTGGCGCCAGGGCACGGTCGGCACGGCGACGCTAGGGCCACATCGTAGAGTGGCAGATGTGGGAGGGAGAGCGAAATGAATTGCTTCACATTGTTCAGTGGGTGTGTGGGCACCTTCAGCAAATTAACCGCAGTCGGAGCTCTCCCACTGTCCGCCTCATGGAGATTAGGTGCGAAGCGTCTCACTCGCAGCTGAAACCAATCGCAGGCATTGCATCCAATTAGCTTATCGAGACCCCAATCCGCATGCTTAACTTAGCGTTTGGCGACGCGTAAAAGGGGAAAATATTTTTATTACAATATACTGTAAATAGGCATCTCTGTTTTTTATGTTATTTTCCCTGACAGATAATGCCTTACTCTGTTAACAGTGTTATGTTATGTTCCCTGAGAGATAATGCCTTACTCTGTTAACAGTGTTATGTTATTTTCCCTGACAGATAAGGCCTTACTCTGTTAACAGTGTTATGTTATTTGCCCTGACAGATAATGCCTTGCTCTGTTAACAGTGTTATGTTATTTTCCTGACAGATAATACCTCTGTGCCAATTATTATGTTATGTTCCTGCCAGATAATACATCTCTTATAGTCATTATATTATTTGCCCTGACAGATAATGCCTTGCGCTTTTAACAGTGTTATGTTATTTTCACTGACAGATAATGCCTTACTCTGTTAACAGTGTTATGTTATGTTCCCCTGCCAGATAATGCCTTACTCTGTTAGCAGTGTTATGTTATTTACCCTGCCAGATAATGCCTTACTCTGTTAACAGTGTTATGTTATTTTTCCCTGACAGATAATGCCTTACTCTGTTAACAGCTTTATATATTTCCCTGACAGATAATGCCCTTACTCTGTTAACAGTGTTATGTTATTTTCCTGTAAGATAATGCCTTACTCTGTTAACAGTTTTATGTTATTTTCCCTGACAGATAATGCCTTACTCTGTTAAAAGTGTTATGTTATTTTCCCTGACAGATAATGCCTTACTCTGTTAACAGTTTTATGTTATTTTCCCTGACAGATAATGCCTTACTCTGTTAACAGTGTTATGTTATTTTCCCTGACAGATAATGCCTTACTCTGTTAACAGTGTTATGTTATTTTTCCCTGACAGATAATGCCTTACTCTGTTAACAGTGGTATGTTATTTCCCTGACAGATAATGCCTTGCTCTGTTAACAGTGTTATGTTATTTTCCCTGACAGATAATGCCTTACTCTGTTAACAGTGTTATGTTATTTTCCCTGACAGGTAATGCCTTACTCTGTTAACAGTGTTATGTTATGTTCCCTGACAGATAATGCCTTACTCTGTTAACAGTGTTATGTTATTTTCCCTGCCAGATAATGCCTCTCTGTTAACAGTGTTATGTTATTTTCCCTGACATGTAATGCCTTACTCTGTTAACAGTGTTATGTTATGTTCCCTGACAGATAATGCCTTACTCTGTTAACAGTTTTATGTTATTTTCCCTGACAGGTAATGCCTTACTCTGTTAACAGTGTTATATTATTTTCCCTGCCAGATAATACCTTACTCTGTTAACAGTGTTATGATATTTTTCCTGACAGATAATGCCTTACTCTCTTAACAGCTTTATGTTATTTTCCCTGACAGATAATGCTGCCTCTGTTAACAGTGTTATGTTATTTTCCCTGGCAGATAATGCCTTACTCTGACCCAACAGTGTTATGTTATTTTCCCTTACCCAGGTAATGCCTTACTCTGTTAACAGTGTTATGTTATGTTCCCTGACAGTGGTACCTTACTCTGTTAACAGTGTTATGTTATTTTCCCTGCCAGATAATGCCTTACTCTGTTAACAGTGTTATATTTTCCCTGACAGGTAATGCCTTACTCTGTTAACAGTGTTATGTTATGTTCCCTGACAGATAATGCCTTACTCTGTTAACAGTTTTATGTTATTTTCCCTGACAGGTAATGCCTTACTCTGTTAACAGTGTTATGTTATGTTCCCTGACAGATAATGCCTTACTCTGTTAACAGTGTTATGTTATGTTCCCTGACAGATAATGCCTTACTCTGTTAACAGTGTTATGTTATTTTCCCTGACAGATAATGCCTTACTCTGTTAACAGTGTTATGTTATTTTCCCTGCCAGATAATGCCTTACTCTGTTAACAGTGTTATGTTATTTGCCCTGACGATAATGCCTTGCTCTGTTATTTTTCCTGCCAGATAATGCCTTACTCTGTTAACAGTGTTATGTTATGTTCCCTGCCAGATAATGCCTTACTCTGTTAACAGTGTTATGTTATGTTCCCTGACAGATAATGCCTTACTCTGTTAACAGTGTTATGTTATTTTTCCTGACAGATAATGCCTTACTCTGTTAACAGTGTTATGTTATTTTCCCTGCCAGATAATACCTTACTCTGTTAACAGTGTTATGTTATTTTCCCTGACAGGTAATGCCTTACTCTGTTAACAGTGTTATGTTATGTTCCCTGACAGATAATGCCTTACTCTGTTAACAGTGTTATATTTATTTTCCCGACAGATAATGCCTTACTCTGTTAACGGCGTTATGTTATGTTCCCTGACAGATAATGCCTTACTCTGTTAACAGTGTTATGTTCCCTGACAGATAATGCCTTACTCTGTTAATAGGTGTATGTTATGTTCCTGTGGATAATGCCTTACTCTGTTAATAGTTTTCCAAAAACTTTGTTAGAAGAAAAAAAATCAGCCGCTGGATGTTGCCTTTAAATTCTCAGCCATCTGTTAAGTTTTGACAATGGATTTGGAAGTGGATATGCAAAAAATATTCACTTGACAGTTAGTCAACTCTCCAACCATCCTGCATCAATTTGCATAATTTGTATAATTTGGGCTTGCTGCAGGTCAGTGTGGCACTCTAACTGCCCACTCAGAGGGATGTAAGAACACTCAGAATCAGAGACGTGATAAAAGTCAGGAATTCAGTTGGTGAGGGATTCATATTGCACCATTACTTTTAGTAGAGAACTTGAAGAGTAAGAATATGAAAAAAATGTGTTAAAATCTAAAAAGGAAAAACATATAACAATATAACAATATGATTGAATGGTTGAAAACACTATCTTAGGCAACATAAATTGGTTAATCCACATTTCATGGTGGGGTCAATGAATCAATATTCAGACTTGAGGTCGCACATAGAATAATGCCTTTAATAGTAATAACAATGTCTCTTTGTCATCTATTATTTCAGAATGTAGTCTGAACATGGTGGAAACATGGATCATTTGACATTTAACAAAACCATTTTGAGGGACTTTGCAATATACACCACCTAACACCGCATTGATTTCAAGGTCTTTTCATTTTCACGTTTGGACATACATAATTGCCATACATTTGACATCATTCCTTATCTATTGATGCTTAACTACATACAAATGCCATTGAAACAGACTAAAGTATGTTGTAATATTCTTGAAGTGTTAATAAAAATGCTATGCAAATTGTCATTCTAACATGGCGACTTGCTAGTACATGACCTTTTGACTTCTCAACTGTGATAGAACTCTGTTATTTCCCAAATAAACATCAGTTGGAAAATAAATACTGCATGTTCTTATTTAAATATTTAGGAATTTAAGATGAATAATTGTTTCAACATGTTTTTTCAAGAAGAGACAGACGTTAAAATAAGAAACACGACAGTTTATTGTAAGGGTCAGTGATAAACCATGTCGAAGGCATTTATAAAGTGTGTGTTCACCATCTATTAATCATTACTCC
The DNA here is from genome assembly GCF_036934945.1 of Oncorhynchus masou masou. Classification (NCBI taxonomy): domain Eukaryota; kingdom Metazoa; phylum Chordata; class Actinopteri; order Salmoniformes; family Salmonidae; genus Oncorhynchus; species Oncorhynchus masou. The sequence continues at coordinate 11,034 of NW_027011484.1, read as the reverse complement.
CACCTTTATCTGCCATTTACTAATAATTAGTCAAAGTATTTTTGCAGTCCTAATCTAAAGTGAGTGCTATAAATAATGTATAAATGTTTTGAATGACCAGTGTCATTTCATACAAAAAGATGGGCATGCCATTGGCAAGGACATTCCATCAGTACCTAGTAAAATAACTAGTACAATAACACAGAAGATGTATAAAAATATATATTAATGACTGAATAACTAGCTTACTAATATTTAAACGTGGAAGTAATGATTTATAAATGGTGAACAAAATGTTTATAAATACCTTACAAATGTTTTATTGTGGGACCGAAAGTGCAACTATTCAACGAATGTCTCTGTCCTAAATATTTAAACAGCACAATGTTTTGAATATACAATCACTTTCTTTCAACTGACATTGTCTCAATAACAAATGGCAACGTCAACTACATCCTTTATCAGTCCGTCATGATCAAATCTATCGTTGTCCAGCGTAGGAGTAATGCTGATAATGTTGTCATGGTCAGAATGTGTCCTCAGCCCTGGACTAGGACCATAGTAGACTTGGTAATGAGGTAAAACACTGTGTCGATGATCGGTAATGACAGTTGGATGACAGGCATTAAACATATGGCGCTGTCTTACCGTAACGACAGAGCAGAATATATACACACACGTCAACTGAGATCCAGACAGAAGGCTCGTTCAGTAACTGATCCCTATTGACTGATTCGATGACATCACAACGTCATTTAGCTTTAATAAGTGACATTGGCAACTAGTGGAGTTTGTAATTATAGTGTTTAAGCATCTTGTTTTACCCTGTGCAGTCATGTTCTATTTGTAATGATCTAAACATTGCTCCATACCTATGGATGCCTGTAGATATGTCCTTCATGTTTCTCTATCTGACAGCCTTCTGACAGCATCCTTTGTGTGACATGTAGAAGATGTGACAGGGCCTATTATGACCTCTGACCCTGCTCTAAACCATGTAGATATATATATTATTATGACCTCTGACCCTGCAGTAAACCGTGTAGATATATATATATTATGACCCTGACCCTGCTCTAAACCATGTAGATAAATATATTATGACCTCTGACCCTGCAGGAAACCATGTAGATATATATATATATTATGACCTCTGACCCTGCAGTAAACCGTATATATATATATATATTATGACCTCTGACCCTGCTGTAAACCATGTAGATATATTATGACCGCTGACCCTGCAGTAAACCGTAGATATATATATATATATTATGACCTCTGAACCTGCTGTAAACCATGTAGATAAATATATATTATGACCTCTGACCCTGCTGTAAACCATGTAGATATATTATGACCGCTGACCCTGCTGTAAACCATGTAGATATATATATATATTATGACCTCTGACCCTTCAGTAAACCATGTAGATATATATATATATATATATTATGACCTCTGACCCTGCTGTAAACCATGTAGATATATATATATATATTATGACCTCTGACCCTGCAGTAAACCGTGTGTAGATATATATATATATTATGACCTCTGACCCTGCTGTAAACCATGTAGATATATTATGACCGCTGACCCTGCAGTAAACTGTGTAGATATATATATATATATATATTATGACCTCTGACCCTGCTGTAAAACCATGTAGATAAATATATATTATGACCTCTGACCCTGCTGTAAACCATGTAGATATATTATGACCTCTGACCCTGCTGTAAACCATGTAGATATATATATATATTATGACCTCTGACCCTGCAGTAAACCGTGTAGATATATATATATATATATATATTATGGCCGCTGACCCTGCAGTAAACCGTAGATTGTTCCACCATTGGGGGCCAGAGCAGCGAACAGTTTTGACTGGGTTGAGCGGGAACTGTACTTCCTCAGTGGTAGGGAGGCGAGCAGGCCAGAGGTGGATGAACGCAGTGCCCTTGTTTGGGTGTAGGGCCTGATCAGAGCCTGGAGGTACTGCGGTGCCGCTTCCCACAGCTCCGTAGGCAAGCACCATGGTCTTGTAGCGGATGCGAGCTTCAACTGGAAGCCAGTGGAGAGAGCGGAGGAGCGGGGTGACGTGAGAGACTTGGGAAGGTTGAACACCAGACGGGCTGCGCCGCTCTGGATGAGTTGTAGGGGTTGAATGGCACAGGCAGGGAGCCCAGCCAACAGTGAGTTGCAGTAATCCAGACGGGAGATGACAAGTGCCTGGATTAGGACCTGTGCCGCTTCCTGTGTGAGGCAGGGTGTGCTCTCTGGCGGATGTTGTAGAGCATGAACCTACAGGAACGGGCCACCGCCTTGATGTTGGTTGAGAACGACAGGGTGTTGTCCAGATCCGCCAAGGTTCTTAGCGCCTCTGGGAGGAGGAAACAATGGAGTTGTCAACCGTGATCGCGAGATCATGGAACGGGCAGTCCTTCCCTTCGGGAGGAAGAGCAGCTCCGTCTTGCCGAGGTTCAGCTTGAGGGGTGGTGATCCGTCATCCACACTGATATGTCTGCCAGACATGCAGAGATGCGACTCCGCCACCTGGTCATCAGAAGGGGGAAAGGAGAAGATTAATTGTGTGTCGTCTGCATAGCAATGATAGGAGAGACCATGTGAGGTTATGACAGAGCCAAGTGACTTGGTGTATAGCGAGAATAGGAGATGGCCTAGAACAGAGCCCTGAGGACACACCAGTGGTGAAGCGTGGCGAGACAGATTCTCGCCCACCACCTGGTAGAGACGACCTATCAAGTGAACGCAATCCAACGTAGCCGTACCGAATGCCCAACTCGGAGAGGTGAAGGAGGATCTGATAGTTCAATGCAAAGAAAATCAAAGGCAAAGCTGAAAGAAAAGTGCTTTAACGAAAATCTGGGCGCCTCCGTATTGAAGCAGTTGGACCATAGTCTTGAAACCTGACAATTCAGATCAAAGTTAATTCAGAGAAGATATGGAGGAAGCTGACCAAGAACTGACACGTTCAGAGAGTTTTGAAGAGAAAAGAAAGGGATGGTCTGTAGTTGTTAGCATGGAGGATTCAATTGGGTTTTTCAGAAGGGTGCAACTCTGTCTGAAAGAGACGGGCGTAGCCAGTGGTCAAGGGATGAGTTGATGGCGAGGTGAGGTAAAAGGGAGAAGGTCTCCGGAAATTGTCTGGAGAAGAGAGGAGGGGATAGGGTCAAGCGGGCAGGTTGTTGGGCGGCGGCCATCACAAGAAGCGAGATTTCATCTGGAGAGAGAGGGGAGAAAGAGGTCAGAGCACAGGGTAGGGCAGTGTGAGCAGAACCAGCGGTGTCGTTTGGCTTAGCAAACGAGGATCGGATGTCGTCGACCTTCTTTTCAAAATGGCATGACGAAGTCATCTGCAGAGAGGGAGGAGGGGGGGAGGGGAGGAGGATTCAGGAGGAGAAGGTGGCAAGAGCTTCCTAGGGTTAGAGGCAGATGCTTGGAATTTGGGAGTGGAAGAAAATGGCTTTAGCAGCAGAAGCAGGGAGGAAAATGTAGAGAGGAGGGGTGAAGGATGCCAGGTCCGCAGGCGGGTTTTCTCCGTTTCCGCTCGTCTGCCGAACTACTGTTCTGTGAGCTCGCAATGAGTCGTCGAGCCACGGAGCGGGAGGGAGGACCGAGCCGGCCTGGAGGATAGGGGACATAGAGAGTCAAAGGATGCAGAAAGGGAAGAGAGAGGTTGAGGCAGAATCAGGAGATAGGTTGGAGAAGGTATGAGCAGAGGGAAGAGATGATAGGATGGAAGAGGAGAGAGTAGCGGGGAGAGAGAGCGAAGGTTGGGACGGCGCGATACCATCCGAGTAGGGGCAGTGTGGGAAGTGTTGGATGAGAGGCGAGAGGGAAAAGGAAAGGATGCAAGGTAATGAATTTGGAGACTTGGAGGAGTTGCAATGAGGTTAGTGGAAGAACAGCATCTAGTAAAGATGAGGTCGGCGTATTGCCTGCCTTGTGAGTAGGGGGAAGGTGAGAGGTGAGGTAAAAAGGAGGAGTGGAAAGAAGGAGGCAGAGGAATGAGTCAAAGGTAGACGTGGGAAGTTAAGTCACCCAGGACTACAGCGAGAGGTGAGCCGTCCTCAGGAAAGGAGCCCTCAGGCATCAGCTCATTGATGAACTCTCCGAGGAACCTGGAGGGGGCGATAAATAATAAGGGATGTTAAGCTTGAAAGGGCTGGTAACTGTGACAGCATGGAATTCAAAGAGGCGATAGACAGATGGGTAAGGGGAGAAGAGGGAATGACCACTTGGGAGAGATGAGGATCCCGGTGCCTGCCCCCGTGACCAGAAGCTCTCGGGGTGTGCGAGAACACGTGGGCGGACGAAGAGAAGAGCAGTAGGGTAGCAGTGTTGTCTGTGGTGATCCATGTTTCCGTCAGTGCCAAGAAGTCGAGGGACTGGAGGAGGCATGAGCTACAGAGATGAACTCTGCCTTGTTGGCCATAGATCGGCAGTTCCAGAGGCTACCGGAGACCTGGAACTCCGTGGTCGTGAGCACTGGGACCACCAGATTAGGGTGGCCGCGGCCACCTGGTGTGGAACGTTTGTATGGTCTGTGCAGAGGAGAGAAGAACAGGGATAGATAGACACATAGTTGACAGGCTACAGAAGAGGCTACGCTAATGCAAAGGAGATTGGAATGACAAGTGGACTACACTTATCGAATGTTCCAGAACGTTAGCTTACGTAAGCAGAATCTTATTGACTAAAATGATTGAAATGATACAGTACTGCTGGAGTAGGCTAGCTGGCAGTGGCCATTGTTGACTACACTAATCCAAGTCGTTCCGTCGAGTGTAATAGTTTCTACAGTGCTGCTATTCGGGGGCTAGCTGGCTAGCTAGCAGTGTTGATTACGTAACGTTACGTTAAAAGAACGACAATAGCTGGCTAGCTAACCTAGAAAATCGCTCCAGACTACACAATTGTCTTAGTCTTAGATACAAAAGATACAAAGACTATGTAGCTAGCTAGCTACGATCAAACAAATCAAACCGTTGTACTGTAATGAAGTGAAATGAAAATGTGATACTACCTGTGGAACGAGGCGGAATGTTGACCGGGTTGTTGAAGTTCAATTCGGAAGACGTTGGCTAAAGTTGCTGTTAGCTAGCTAGCTGGCTTCTTCTTAGCAGTGACTCCTCGTTAAGGGCGACAAATGGGGCGACAAATAGCTGGCTAGCTAACCTCTGTAAATTAAGATAATCACTCTAAGTCTACACACTCTAAACTACACAATTACCTTGGATACGAAGACAGCAAAGACAACTATGTAGCTAGCTAACACTACACTAATCGAGTCGTTGAGTGTAATAGTTTCTACAGTGCTAGTGGACGTTAGCTAGCTGCTGTGCTAGTGGACGTTAGCTAGCTGCTGGGCAGATAGCAGTGTAGACTACGTTAGGAGATTCAGATACGATAATTACGCAATTATCTTTGGCGGCAAACGAGCGCATCATGTGGCTAGCTGAAGAGTGCTAAGCATTAGACAAATCAAACACGTCCGTACTATAATGAAATGTAATGAAAAGTTATAACCTGCGGACCGAACTCCAAAAACAGCGACACAGATTCAAACCCCTCTGACCCTGCTGGATAAAAGTGCAGATAAAGGAAAATGACCTCTAACCCTGGAAACCAGTGTAGAAATTATGACCGCTGACCCTGCTGTAAACCATGTAGATAGCAATGTGGAAAGAGTCTGACCCTGCAAACCAGCGATAAATAAATAATTACCTCAATCCTGAGTCAACCATGTGATGTTTATGACCGTTGACCCTGCTGTAAACCATGTAGATATGACTCTGATATATATCTTATGACCTCTGACCCTGCTGTAAACCATGTAGATATATATACATATTATGGCCTCTGACCCTGCAGTTTCCATTTAGATATATATATTATGTATATATATTATGGCCCCTCTGACCCTGCTGTAAAGCCATGTAGATATCCTTATGTGGGTTATGTCTTTTCTCGTGAGTTAGGAGGACAGCAGTAGCCTTGCTCCATGTTCCAGACTAATTCCACT
>NW_027011483.1:0-23840 GCF_036934945.1 Oncorhynchus masou masou | reverse complement strand
ACACAGTGTAGTTGAAGCAGTACCAGGACATAGACACAGTGTAGTTGAACTAGGACATACATGACACAGTGTAGTTGAACGGTATGGTAGACACAGTGTAGTTGAACTAGACATAGACACAGTGTAGTTGAACCAGGACATAGACACAGTGTAGTTGAACCAGGACATAGACACAGTGTAGTTGAAGCAGTACTCAGGACATAGACACAGTGTAGTTGAACCAGGACATAGACACAGTGTAGCTGGAACCAGGACATAGACACAGGTAGTTAAACCAGGACATAGACACAGTGTAGTGGAACAGGACATAGACACAGTGTAGTTGAAGTGGTACCAGGACATAGACACAGTGTAGTTGAACCAGGATTATAGACACAGTGTAGTTGAAGTGACATAGACACAGTGTAGCTGAACCCAGGACATAGACCAGACCACAGTGTAGTTGAATCAGGACATAGACACAGTGTAGTTGAACCAGGACATAGACACAGTGTAGTTGAACCAGACAGACCAGACCACAGTGTAGCTGAACCAGGACATAGACAGTGTAGTTGAACCAGGACATAGACACAGTGTAGCTGAACCAGACATAGACCAGACCACAGTGTAGTTGAACCAGGACATAGACACAGTGTAGTTGAACCAGGACATATACACAGTGTAGTTGAACCAGGACATAGACCAGACCACAGTGTAGTTGAACCAGGACATAGACACAGTGTAGTTGAACCAGGACATAGACACAGTGTAGTTGAACCAGGACATAGACACAGTGTAGTTGAACCAGGACATAGACACAGTGTAGTTGAAACCAGACATAGACACAGTGTAGCTGGAACCAGGACATAGACCAGACCACAGTGTAGTTGAAATCCAGGACATAGACACAGTGTAGTTGAACCAGGACATAGACACAGTGTAGTTGAACCAGGACATAACCAGACCACAGTTTGTTGAACCAGACATAGGACACAGTGTAGTTGAACCAGGACATAGACACAGTGTAGTTGAACCAGGACATAGACATTGTGTAGTTGAACCAGGACATAGACCAGACCACAGTGTAGTGCACATATTCTCTTCTTCTTCTTCTGATTTCCAGTCAGTAAATTAAACAATATCTCTCTCTAATCAGGTGATTCAGAACAGACAGGATGGATCGTGAACTTCCACAGGAAGTGGAATGAGTACAAGAGTGGGTTTGGGAGCTTAGCTGAGAGTACTGGCTGGGTAAGAACTGATTAAATGTCTTGCCTCCAGAACATTCTCTCTTAGAACCCTGTTCAGCAAATGAGCTAATCCTGTTTGTCCTAATGCATGTATCGTTCATTTGTCGTTGTATTCCAACAACACGGGGTGTGCTTCTATGCTGGTACTATTCCAGGACTGAGACGATGTATTCTGGACTATGAAGAAGACCTATGAGCTGAGGGTGGACATGGAGGACTTTGAGGGGAATAAGGTCTATGCTCAGTACTCCACCTTCTCTGTTGGACCAGAAGCTGAAGAGTACCCGCTAAAGCTGGGTTCATTCAAAGATGGAGGAGCAGGTGGGTGACAACTTTTATTGTCCATAAAACAATTCTAAGAAAAAGTTCCAAGAATATAGCACCAGACAATAGTACCACAAACAAATTCTGAAGAAAAACAGTCCAAGAAAATCTGTCATTAAGGGTTCACAACTGAAGATTTGCCAGTGGAAGCATTATCATTAGGTTATCATGTTGCTTCCTTGTGTTGGTGGGCTGTATACTTTGTTCTTATCCTGAGGAGATTCTATGACATCACAGTGGTCAGAAATCTATGTTCTTATCCTCAGAAGATTCTATGACATCACAGTGGTCAGAAATCTATGTTCTTATCCTCAGAAGATTCTATGACATCACAGTGGTCAGAAATCTATGTTCTTATCCTCAGAAGATTCTATGACATCACAGTGGTCAGAAATTATGTTCTTATCCTCAGAAGATTCTATGACATCACAGTGGTCAGAAATCTATGTTCTTATCCTCAGAAGATTCTATGACATCACAGTGGTCAGAAATCTCTGTTCTTATCCTCAGGAGATTCTATGACATCACAGTGGTCAGAAATCTCTGTTCTTATCCTCAGGAGATTCTATGACATCACAGTGGTCAGAAATCTATGTTCTTATCCTGAGGAGATTCTATGACATCACAGTGGTCAGAAATCTCTGTTCTTATCCTCAGGAGATTCTATGACATCACAGTGGTCAGAAATCTCTGTTCTTATCCTGAGGAGATTCTATGACATCACAGTGGTCAGAAATCTCTGTTCTTATCCTCAGAGATTCTATGACATCACAGTGGTCAGAAATCTATGTTCTTATCCTCAGGAGATTCTATGACATCACAGTGGTCAGAAATCTATGTTCTTATCCTCAGAATTCTATCATCACAGTGTTCTTATCCTCAGGAGATTCTATGACATCACAGTGGTCAGAAATCTATGACATCTTATCTCTGAGGAGATTCTATGACATCACAGTGGTCAGAAATCTATGTTCTTATCCTCAGGAGATTCTATGACATCACAGTGGCCAGAAATCTCTGTTCTTATCCTCAGAGATTCCATGACATCACAGTGGTCAGAAATCCTGTTCTTAGGAGATTCTATGACATCACAGTGGTCAGAAATCTATGTTCTTATCCTCAGAAGATTCTATGACTCATCACAGTGGTCAGAAATCTATGTTCTTATCCTGAGGAGATTCTATGACATCACAATGGTCAGAAATCTATGTTCTTATCCTCAGAAGATTCTATGACATCACAGTGGTCAGAAATCTATGTTCTTATCCTGAGGAGATTCTATGACATCACCATGGTCAGAAATCTATGTTCTTATCCTCAGAAGATTCTATGACATCACAGTGGTCAGAAATCTCTGTTCTTATCCTCAGGAGATTCCATGACTCATCACCATGGTCAGAAATCTATGTTCTTATCATGAGGAGATTCTATGACATCACAGTGGTCAGAAATCTCTGTTCTTATCCTCAGGAGATTCCATGACTCATCACAGTGGTCAGAAATCTCTGTTCTTATCCTCAGGAGATTCCATGACTCATCACAGTGGTCAGAAATCTCTGTTCTTATCCTCAGGAGATTCCATGACTCATCACCATGGTCAGACATTTACAACGTTAGATAAGGATCAGGACCTTAATGAGGGCAACTGTGGCCAGACATACTACGGTGGATTTTGGTACAACAACTGCCATTGGACTAATCCCAATGGGATATACGCGTGGGGGGAGTCTGCCTACGGTGTTGGCATCAACTGGAGAACATGGAAAGGCTTCACATACTCCCTGAAAAGAATGACCATGAAGATCAGACCAGCCACTGGATAGAAGGGAAACATCTTAACTGTTAATTAAGCATCTCTATTTTCTAACAACATTTCTAAATCAACATTTTTAATAACAATGATTGCCATACAAAACATTTTTTCCCCACCACGTGCACACATTACGTTTACCTGGGAGGTGGTGTCTTTATTTCTAAGTACAGTTTGTGTTTGGGTCTTCGGAGAGTATCAGTGGGTGCCGCAGGACCCAGAATGTCGTCCGATCTACTAAACAGTGCTGCTTTGCCATAGCAACAGAAACCTGACTGCAGTGGGGATGATGTGACTCCTACCCATCCTCTAACTCTCTCTGTATCCTACCCTAACCAACTGTCTGTATCCTACCCTAACCAACTGTCTGTATCCTACCTAACCAACTGTATGTATCCTACCTGTATGTCTGTTTCCTACCCTAACCAACTGTCTGTTTCCTACCCTAACCCACTGTATGTCTGTTTCCTACCCTAACCAACTGTCTGTATCCTACCCTAACCAACTGTATGTATCCTACCCTAACCCACTGTATGTCTGTTTCCTATCCTAACCAACTGTCTATATCCTACCCTAACCCACTGTATGTCTGTTTCCTACCCTAACCAACTGTCTGTATCCTACCCTAACCCACTGTATGTCTGTTTCCTACCCTAACCAACTGTCTGTATCCTACCCTAACCCACTGTATGTCTGTTTCCTACCCTAACCAACTGTCTGTATCCTACCCTAACCCACTGTATGTCTGTTTCCTACCCTAACCAACTGTCTATATCCTACCCTAACCCACTGTATGTCTGTATCCTACCCTAACCCACTGTATGTCTGTTTCCTACCCTAACCAACTGTCTGTATCCTACCCTAACCCACTGTCTGTATCCTACCCTAACCCACTGTATGTCTGTTTCCTACCCTAACCAACTGTCTGTATCCTACCCTAACCCACTGTATGTCTGTTTCCTACCCTAACCAACTGTCTGTATCCTACCCTAACCCACTGTATGTCTGTTTCCTACCCTAACCAACTGTCTGTATCCTACCCTAACCCACTGTATGTCTGTTTCCTACCCTAACCAACTGTCTGTATCCTACCCTAACCAACTGTTTGTATCCTACCCTAACCCACGTATGTCTGTTTCCTACCTAACCAACTGTCTGTATCCTACCCTAACCCACTGTATGTCTGTTTCCTACCCTAACCAACTGTCTGTATCCTACCCTAACCCACTGTATGTCTGTTTCTACCCTAACCAACTGTCTGTATCCTACCCTAACCCACTGTATGTCTGTTTCCTACCCTAACCAACTGTCTGTATCCTACCCTAACCCACTGTATGTCTGTTTCCTACCCTAACCAACTGTCTGTATCCTACCCTAACCCACTGTATGTCTGTTTCCTACCCTAACCAACTGTCTGTATCCTACCCTAACCCACTGTATGTCTGTTTTCTACCCTAACCAACTGTCTGTATCCTACCCTAACCCACTGTATGTCTGTTTCCTACCCTAACCAACTGTCTGTATCCTACCCTAACCCACTGTATGTCTGTTTCCTACCCTAACCAACTGTCTGTATCCTACCCTAACCCACTGTATGTCTGTTTCCTACCCTAACCAACTGTCTGTATCCTACCCTAACCCACTGTATGTCTGTTTCCTACCCTAACCAACTGTCTGTATCCTACCCTAACCCACTGTATGTCTGTTTCCTACCCTAACCAACTGTCTGTATCCTACCCCTAACCCACTGTATGTCTGTTTCCTACCCTAACCAACTGTCTGTATCCTACCCTAACCCACTGTATGTCTGTTTCCTACCCTAACCAACTGTCTGTATCCTACCCTAACCCACTGTATGTCTGTTTCCTACCCTAACCAACTGTTTGTATCCTACCCTAACCAACTGTATGTTACCTACCCTAACCAAATCAAATCAAATCAAATTTATTTATATAGCCCTTCGTACATCAGCTGATATCTCAAAGTGCTGTACAGAAACACAGCCTAAAACCCCAAACAGCAAGCAATGCAGATGTAGAAGCACGGTGGCTAGGAAAAACTCCCTAGAAAGGCCAAAACCTAGGAAGAAACCTAGAGAGGAACCAGGCTATGTGGGGTGGCCAGTCCTCTTCTGGCTGTGCCGGGTGGAGATTATAACAGAACATGGCCAAGATGTTCAAATGTTCATAAATGACCAGCATGGTTGAATAATAATAAGGCAGAACAGTTGAAACTGGAGCAGCAGCATGGCCAGGTGGACTGGGGACAGCAAGGAGTCATTATGTCAGGTAATCCTGGGGCATGGTCCTGGGGCTCAGGTCCTCCGAGAGAGAGAAAAGGAGAGAGAAGGAGAGAATTAGAGAACGACACTTAGATTCACACAGGACCCCGAATTGGACAGGAGAAGTACTCCAGATATAACAAACTGACCCAGCCCCGACACATAAACTACTGCAGCATAAATACTGGAGGCTGAGACAGGAGGGGTCAGGAGACACTGTGGCCCCATCCGAGGACACCCCCGGACAGGGCCAAACAGGAAGGATATAACCCCACCCACTTTGCCAAAGCACAGCCCCCACACCACTAGAGGGATATCTTCAACCACCAACTTACCATCCTGAGACAAGGCTGAGTATAGCCCACAAAGATCTCCGCAATGGCACAACCCAAGAGGGGCGCCAACCCACAGGATGACCACATCAGTGAATCAACCCACCAGGTGACGCACCCCTTCCAGGGACGGCATGAGAGAGCCCCCAGCAAGCCAGTGACTCAGCCCCTGTAATAGGGTTAGAGGCAGAGAATCCCAGTGGAAAGAGGGGAACCGGCCAGGCAGAGACAGCAAGGGCGGTTCGTTGCTCCAGAGGCTTTCCGTTCACCTTCCCACTCCTGGGCCAGACTACACTCAATCATATGACCCAACCAACTGTCTGTTACCTACCCTAACCCACTGTCTGTATCCTACCTTAACCCACTGTCTGTATCCTACCCTAACCCACTGTCTGTATCCTACCCTAACCCACTGTCTGTATCCTACCCTAACCCACTGTCTGTATCCTACCCAAACCCACTGTCTGTATCCTACCCTAACCCACTGTCTGTATCCTACCCAAACCACTGTCTGTTCCCTACCCTAACCCACTGTCTGTATCCTACCCTAACCCACTGTCTGTATCCTACCCTAACCCACTGTCTGTATCCTACCCTAACCCTGTCTGTATCCTACCCTAACAAACTTTTTTTTGTATCCTACCCTAAACTAGTCACATATATTCTCATCTCATTCCTTTACTAGATTGTGTGTTTTAGGTTTTGTTGTGGAGTTGTTAGATATTACCTGTTAGATACTGCTGCACTGTTGGATCTGGAAACAAACATTTCACTACACTTGCAATAACATCTGATAACCATGTGTATGTGACCAATACCATCTGATAACCATGTGTATGTGACCAATAACATCTGCTAACCATGTGTATGTGACCAGTAACATCTGATAACCATGTGTATATGACCAGTAACATCTGATTTTATTTGTCTGTTTCTCACCATTCAAGCGGACAGTGTAATTCAACCACTATTAAAACATTTTTTTTTTTGTGGCCGAACTGAAATCGAGGTTCACCAATTGATAAGCACTTGAAACATTGATATTCAGCCTGCAACAGATGATCCAGACATTGTTTTAATATTTTAATTACAGTTGTATATTGTCAACATTTCACTTTTCTTAAATAATTTCTCTATTTCTTCTCAAATCAGTTTGAAATAAAAAACATTCCAGACTTTGTTTTGTTATTAAAGTTTCAACATTGCGGAACCAATTGTATTTTTGTAAACTTAAGTTTACTATTTTTATTTAGAAAAGTAAGTCGAATGGACTAAAATATTGCCACCCCCAGAGCTAGTACTTGGTTGCCAAGGTAACTGCCGACAAACACTTCTGGTAGCCGTCAATGAGCTTCCTACACCTTTCTACAGTCAATTTGGCCCACTCTTTAGCGGTAACCTCTTCAAATTCTTCAAACCAACTGCCGTTTTCAGATCTCACCAGGTTCTGGTCAGAACAGAACAGTCCAAGTGTCCTCATTTGAAAACCATTCCAGGTGCTTTTGTGATGTGTGTTTGAGGTCGTTGTCCTCCTGGGAAGAACCGTCCGACCTTCAATGGAGACTTGGTTTTTTTGGACACTGGGGTGGAACATTGGACCTCCATCAAGCCCTGATAATTGGCTGACATGTGTGATTCTTTGGGCACGTTCAAGGCCTCCAGTACCAGAAGCAGCAAAACAACTCAACAGCGTTAAACCCCCCCATGTTTGACTGTAGGGAAGGTGTTCTTTTCAATAGCCTAAATGCTTATTTTTGGTCATCTGGAATCAGTGTTGATCTGTACTGCCAAAAAGCTCTACTTTTGTTTCATTGGTCCTCACAACATTTCCCATCATTTTTTTTTCAATCAGGCTTTCTTATGTCTCCTTCAGCAGTGGGGTCTTCCAATGTTTACCAACGACAAAGAAAAATAACACCCTCCCCCCTTACAATCAAACTTGGAGGATGTTCGATTTGTCATGTTTTGAAATTGTAAACTTAAGTTTGAAAATCAAATAACAATGTGTGGAATATTTTTATTTTTTATTTCTCCAACTTATTTTAAAAGAAATAGGGAATTACAAAAGTTCAAGTTCATTAAGGAGAGGATGAGGAAGGGATCAACAGTCAAGACAAATACATATTCATATACATTTACATGAAAGTTATTGGTGTTTGTTGATATTTCATATTAAACCACTAACAATGGTAAGCCAAGCTTTGGAAGGACCAGAACAGTACAGCAGCCTATTCTTGATCAAAGACTTGCTACTGTGTAAATCGATCAAGGGTTGACAAGCAGATCATTGGAAATTGGAGTCGTGATAATAATTGTCATTGCAATAGCAATATCCTACCACTGGATGGGGCTATAACATTATTGTTATTATTATTGCTATTGTTAATATTAGTAGAACTACACAGAGTTTGAACCTAATTCCTCTTGATCAGAAATGGCATTAAATGCATTGTTTATTTATCTTGGAACAAAACGGTATTCAAGCATCACCAGGCGAGCAGGCACCATATAACATAAAGGGGTTAGTGTTAGCCCAAACCCTTCAAGAATCACCAGGCGAGCCAGCACAATAGAGTTCTAGAGAGAGCCAGCACAATAGAGTTCTAGAGAGAGCCAGCACAATAGAGTTCTAGAGAGAGCCAGCACAATAGAGTTCTAGAGAGAGCCAGCACAATGGAGTTCTAGAGAGAGCCAGCACAATAGAGTTCTAGAGAGAGCCAGCACAATAGAGTTCTAGAGAGAGCCAGCACAATAGAGTTCTAGAGAGAGCCAGCACAATGGAGTTCTAGAGAGAGCCAGCACTATAGAGTTCTAGAGAGCCAGCACAATAGAGTTCTAGAGAGAGCCAGCACAATAGAGTTCTAGAGAGAGCCAGCACAATGGAGTTCTAGAGAGAGCCAGCACAATAGAGTTCTAGAGAGAGCCAGCACAATAGAGTTCTAGAGAGAGCCAGCACAATAGAGTTCTAGAGAGAGCCAGCACAATGGAGTTCTAGAGAGAGCCAGCACTATAGAGTTCTAGAGAGAGCCAGCACAATAGAGTTCTAGAGAGAGCCAGCACAATAGAGTTCTAGAGAGAGCCAGCACAATGGAGTTCTAGAGAGAGGTGGTGCTGTGCAAAGGTTGCTGTTTTCTCTGGCAAATGTAAAAATTCTCAATTAACCTACAACATACTTTCCATATGTTTTTTTTTCCCTTCTTTGACTAGATCTCAACTCTATTTCGATAGTTAACTGTGACACAGTGAGGAGGGCAAAGTTGAAGAACATTGACCTAGAGCGCATGATTGTTTTTACTGAAAAGCGCCACAAAGTGCTGCAAAGTCCAACATGTCAATTAGAGCTCACCTGTAAAAGATGATTCTCAATTAGGATGTAATATATATTTTTATACTTAGCTACTTACTGTCTTATACCCTATACCCTAGGGAACAGGGAACAGGGCAGGGAACAGGGCAGGGAACAAAGCAGGGAACAAAGCAGGGAACAAAGCAGGCAACTGAGCAGGGAACAGGGCAGGGAACATAACAGGGAACAGAGCAGGGAACAGAACATGGAACAGAGCAGGGAACAGGGCAGTGAACAGAACATTGAACAGGGCAGGGAACAGAACATGGAACAGAGCAGGGAACAGGGCAGTGAACAGAACAGGGAAGAGAGCAGGGAACAGAACATTGAACGGGGAACAGAGAATGGAACAGGGCAGGGAAAGGGAACAGAGAGGGGAAAAGGGAACAGGGCAAGGAACAGAGCAGGGAACAGGGAACAGGGCAGGGAACAGAGCAGGGAACAGGGAACAGGGCAAGGAACAGAGCAGGGAACAGGGAACAGGGCAGGGAACAGGGAACAGGGCAAGGAACAGAGCAGGGAACAGGGAACAGGGCAAGGAACAGAGCAGGGAACAGGGAACAGGGCAGGGAACAGAGCAGGGAACAGGGAACAGGGCAAGGAACAGAGCAGGGAACAAGGTAGGACACAGGGTAGGGAAGAGAGCAGGGAACAGAGCAGGGAACAGGGTAGGGAACAGAGCAGAGAACAGGGCAGGGACAGGGCAGGGAACAGGGCAGGGAACAGGGCAGGGAACAGGGCAGGGAACAGAGCAGGGAACAGGGCAGGGAACAGAGCAGAGAACAGAGCAGGGAACAGCACAGGGAACAGAGCAGGGAACAGAGCAGGGAACGGAGCATTGAACAGGGGAGGGAACTGAACAGGGAACAGGGCAGGGAACGGAGCAGGGAACAGGGTAGGGAACAGAGCAGGGAACAGAGCAGGGAACAGGACAGGGAACGGAGCAGTGAACAGGGTAGGGAACTGAACAGGGAACAGGGAACAGGGCAGGGAACAGGGAACAGGGTAGGGAAGAGAGCAGGGAACAGAGCAGGGAACAGGGTAGGGAAGAGAGCAGGGAACAGGGCAGGGAACGGAGCAGGGAACAGAGCAGGGAACAGAGCAGGGAACAGGGCAGGGAACGGAGCAGTGAACAGGGTAGGGAACTGAACAGGGAACAGGGAACAGGGCAGGGAACAGGGAACAGGGTAGGGAAGAGAGCAGGGAACAGAGCAGGGAACAGGGTAGGGAACAGGGAACAGGGCAGGGAACAGGGTAGGGAACAGGGTAGGGAAGAGAGCAGGGAACAGGGAACAGGGCAAGGAACAGAGCAGGGAACAGGGAACAGGGCAGGGAACAGAGCAGGGAACAGGGAACAGGGCAAGGAACAGAGCAGGGAACAGGGTAGGACACAGGGTAGGGAAGAGAGCAGGGAACAGAGCAGGGAACAGGGTAGGGAACAGAGCAGGGAACAGAGCAGAGAACAGGGCAGGGAACAGGGCAGGGAACAGGGCAGGGAACAGGGCAGGAACAGGGCAGGGAACAGAGCAGGGGAACAGGGCAGAGAACAGAGCAGGGAACAGCACAGGGAACAGAGCAGGGAACAGAGCAGGGAACAGAGCAGGGAACAGAGCAGGGAACAGAGCAGGGAACAGAGCAGGGAACGGAGCATTGAACAGGGAGGGAACTGAACAGGGAACAGGAACAGAGCAGGGAACAGAGCAGGGAACAGGGCAGGAACAGAGCAGGGAACAGAGCAGGGAACAGGGCAGGGAACAGAGCAGGGAACAGAGCAGGGAACAGAGCAGGGAACAGAGCAGGGAACAGGGCAGGGAACGGAGCAGGGAACAGGGTAGGGAACTGAACAGGGAACAGGGAACAGGGCAGGGAACAGGGAACAGGGTAGGGAAGAGAGCAGGGAACAGAGCAGGGAACAGGGTAGGGAAGAGAGCAGGGAACAGGGCAGGAACGGGCAGGAACAGAGCAGGGAACAGAGCAGGGAACAGGGCAGGGAACTGAACAGGGAACAGGGAACAGGGCAGGGAACAGGAACAGGGTAGGGAAGAGAGCAGGGAACAGAGCAGGAACAGGGTAGGGAACAGGAACAGGGCAGGGAACAGGGTAGGGAACAGGGTAGGGAAGAGAGCAGGGAACAGGGGAACAGGGCAAGGAACAGAGCAGGGAACAGGGAACAGGGCAGGGAACAGAGCAGGGAACAGGGAACAGGGCAAGGAACAGAGCAGGGAACAGGGTAGGACACAGGGTAGGGAAGAGAGCAGGGAACAGAGCAGGGAACAGGGTAGGGAACAGAGCAGGGAACAGAGCAGGGAACAGGGTAGGGAACAGAGCAGGGAACAGAGCAGGGAACAGGGCAGGGAACAGGGCAGGGAACAGAGCAGGGAACAGGGCAGGGAACAGGGTAGGGAACAGAGCAGGGAACAGAGCAGGGAACAGGGTAGGGAACAGAGCAGGGAACAGAGCAGAGAACAGGGCAGGGAACAGGGCAGGGAACAGGGCAGGGAACAGGGCAGGGAACAGAGCAGGGAACAGGGCAGGGAACAGAGCAGGGAACAGAGCAGGGAACAGAGCAGGGAACAGAGCAGGGAACAGCACAGGGAACAGAGCAGGGAACAGAGCAGGGAACAGGGTAGGGAACAGGGAACAGGGCAGGGAACAGGGTAGGGAACAGGGTAGGGAAGAGAGCAGGGAACAGGGAACAGGGCAAGGAACAGAGCAGGGAACAGGGAACAGGGCAGGGAACAGAGCAGGGAACAGGGAACAGGGCAAGGAACAGAGCAGGGAACAGGGTAGGACACAGGGTAGGGAAGAGAGCAGGGAACAGAGCAGGGAACAGGGTAGGGAACAGAGCAGGGAACAGAGCAGAGAACAGGGCAGGGAACAGGGCAGGGAACAGGGCAGGGAACAGGGCAGGGAACAGGGCAGGGAACAGAGCAGGGAACAGGGCAGAGAACAGAGCAGGGAACAGCACAGGGAACAGAGCAGGGAACAGAGCAGGGAACAGAGCAGGGAACAGAGCAGGGAACAGAGCAGGGAACAGAGCAGGGAACGGAGCATTGAACAGGGGAGGGAACTGAACAGGGAACAGGGAACAGAGCAGGGAACAGAGCAGGGAACAGGGCAGGGAACAGAGCAGGGAACAGAGCAGGGAACAGGGCAGGGAACAGAGCAGGGAACAGAGCAGGGAACAGAGCAGGGAACAGAGCAGGGAACAGGGCAGGGAACGGAGCAGGGAACAGGGTAGGGAACTGAACAGGGAACAGGGAACAGGGCAGGGAACAGGAACAGGGTAGGGAAGAGAGCAGGGAACAGAGCAGGGAACAGGGTAGGGAAGAGAGCAGGGAACAGGGCAGGGAACGGAGCAGGGAACAGAGCAGGGAACAGAGCAGGGAACAGGGCAGGGAACTGAACAGGGAACAGGGAACAGGGCAGGGAACAGGGAACAGGGTAGGGAAGAGAGCAGGGAACAGAGCAGGGAACAGGGTAGGGAACAGGGAACAGGGCAGGGAACAGGGTAGGGAACAGGGTAGGGAAGAGAGCAGGGAACAGGGAACAGGGCAAGGAACAGAGCAGGGAACAGGGAACAGGGCAGGGAACAGAGCAGGGAACAGGGAACAGGGCAAGGAACAGAGCAGGGAACAGGGTAGGACACAGGGTAGGGAAGAGAGCAGGGAACAGAGCAGGAACAGGGTAGGGAACAGAGCAGGGAACAGAGCAGGGAACAGGGTAGGGAACAGAGCAGGGAACAGAGCAGGGAACAGGGCAGGAACAGGGCAGGGAACAGAGCAGGGAACAGGGCAGGGAACAGGGTAGGGAACAGAGCAGGGAACAGAGCAGGAACAGGGTAGGGAACAGAGCAGGGAACAGAGCAGAGAACAGGGCAGGGAACAGGGCAGGGAACAGGGCAGGGAACAGGGCAGGGAACAGAGCAGGGAACAGGGCAGGGAACAGAGCAGGGAACAGAGCAGGGAACAGAGCAGGGAACAGCACAGGGAACAGAGCAGGGAACAGAGCAGGGAACAGAGCAGGGAACAGAGCAGGGAACAGAGCAGGGAACGGAGCATTGAACAGGGGAGGGAACTGAACAGGGAACAGGGAACAGAGCAGGGAACAGAGCAGGGAACAGGGCAGGGAACAGAGCAGGGAACAGAGCAGGGAACAGGGCAGGGAACAGAGCAGGGAACAGAGCAGGGAACAGGGAACAGAGCAGGGAACAGAGCAGGGAACAGGGCAGGGAACAGAGCAGGGAACAGAGCAGGGAACAGAGCAGGGAACAGGGCAGGGAACAGGGAACAGAGCAGGGAACAGGGCAGGGAACAGAGCAGGGAACAGGGCAGGGAACAGAGCAGGGAACAGAGCAGGGAACAGAGCAGGGAACAGGGAACAGGGCAGGGAACAGGGCAGGGAACAGGGTAGGGAACAGAGCAGGGAACAGAGCAGGGAACAGGGCAGGGAACAGAGCAGGGAACAGAGCAGGGAACAGAGCAGGGAACAGAGCAGGGAACAGGGTAGGGAACAGAGCAGGGAACAGGGAACAGGGCAGGGAACAGGGAACAGGGTAGGGAAGAGAGCAGGGAACAGAGCAGGGAACAGGGTAGGGAACAGGGAACAGGGCAGGGAACAGGGTAGGGAAGAGAGCAGGGAACAGGGAACAGGGCAAGGAACAGAGCAGGGAACAGGGAACAGGGCAGGGAACAGAGCAGGGAACAGGGAACAGGGCAAGGAACAGAGCAGGGAACAGGGTAGGACACAGGGTAGGGAAGAGAGCAGGGAACAGAGCAGGGAACAGGGTAGGGAACAGAGCAGGGAACAGAGCAGGGAACAGGGTAGGGAACAGAGCAGGGAACAGAGCAGAGAACAGGGCAGGGAACAGGGCAGGGAACAGGGCAGGGAACAGGGCAGGGAACAGGGCAGGGAACAGAGCAGGGAACAGGGCAGAGAACAGAGCAGGGAACAGCACAGGGAACAGTGCAGGGAACAGAGCAGGGAACAGAGCAGGGAACAGAGCAGGGAACAGAGCAGGGAACAGAGCAGGGAACGGAGCATTGAACAGGGGAGGGAACTGAACAGGGAACAGGGAACAGAGCAGGGAACAGAGCAGGGAACAGGGCAGGGAACAGAGCAGGGAACAGAGCAGGGAACAGAGCAGGGAACAGAGCAGGGAACAGGGAACAGAGCAGGGAACAGGGCAGGGAACAGAGCAGGGAACAGAGCAGGGAACAGAGCAGGGAACAGGGCAGGGAACAGAGCAGGGAACAGGGCAGGGAACAGAGCAGGGAACAGAGCAGGGAACAGAGCAGGGAACAGGGCAGGGAACAGAGCAGGGAACAGAGCAGGGAACAGAGCAGGGAACAGAGCAGGGAACAGGGCAGGGAACAGGGAACAGAGCAGGGAACAGGGCAGGGAACAGAGCAGGGAACAGGGCAGGGAACAGGGAACAGAGCAGGGAACAGGGCAGGGAACAGAGCAGGGAACAGGGCAGGGAACAGAGCAGGGAACAGGGAACAGAGCAGGGAACAGGGCAGGGAACAGGGCAGGGAACAGAGCAGGGAACAGGGCAGGGAACAGGGCAGGGAACAGAGCAGGGAACAGGGCAGGGAACAGGGCAGGGAACAGAGCAGGGAACAGGGCAGGGAACAGGGCAGGGAACGGAGCAGTGAACAGGGTAGGGAACTGAACAGGGAACAGGGAACAGGGCAGGGAACAGGGAACAGGGTAGGGAAGAGAGCAGGGAACAGAGCAGGGAACAGGGTAGGGAACAGGGAACAGGGCAGGGAACAGGGTAGGGAAGAGAGCAGGGAACAGGGAACAGGGCAAGGAACAGAGCAGGGAACAGGGAACAGGGCAGGGAACAGAGCAGGGAACAGGGAACAGGGCAAGGAACAGAGCAGGGAACAGGGTAGGACACAGGGTAGGGAAGAGAGCAGGGAACAGAGCAGGGAACAGGGTAGGGAACAGAGCAGGGAACAGAGCAGAGAACAGGGCAGGGAACAGGGCAGGGAACAGAGCAGGGAACAGAGCAGAGAACAGGGTAGGACACAGGGTAGGGAACAGAGCAGGGAACAGAGCAGGGAACAGGGTAGGGTACAGAGCAGGGAACAGAGCAGAGAACAGGGCAGGGAACAGGGCAGGGAACAGGGCAGGGAACAGGGCAGGGAACAGGGCAGGGAACAGAGCAGGGAACAGGGCAGAGAACAGAGCAGGGAACAGCACAGGGAACAGAGCAGGGAACAGAGCAGGGAACAGAGCAGGGAACAGAGCAGGGAACAGGGAACAGGGTAGGGAAGAGAGCAGGGAACAGAGCAGGGAACAGGGTAGGGAACAGGGTAGGGAACTGAACAGGGAACAGGGCAGGGAACAGAGCAGGGAACAGGGCAGGGAACAGAGCAGGGAACAGGGTAGGGAACAGGGTAGGGAAGAGAGCAGGGAACAGGGTAGGGAACAGGGAACAGAGCAGGGAACAGAGCAGGGAACAGAGCAGGGAACAGAGCAGGGAACAGAGCAGGGAACAGGCTAGGGAAGAGAGCAGGGAACAGGGTAGGGAAGAGAGCAGGGAACAGAGCAGGGAACAGGGTAGGGAACAGGGAACAGAGCAGGGAACAGGGCAGGGAACAGGGCAGGGAACAGGGCAGGGAACAGGGTAGGGAACTGAACAGGGAACAGGGCAGGGAACAGAGCAGGGAACAGAGCAGGGAACAGGGAACAGGGTAGGGAAGAGAGCAGGGAACAGAGCAGGGAACAGAGCAGGGAACAGGGAACAGAGCAGGGAACAGGGAACAGAGCAGGGAACAGAGCAGGGAACAGGGAACAGAGCAGGGAACAGAGCAGGGAACAGAGCAGTGAACAGGGCAGGGAACAGAGCAGGGAACAGAGCAGGGAACAGAGCAGGGAACAGGGAACAGAGCAGGGAACAGAGCAGGGAACAGGGAACAGAGCAGGGAACAGAGCAGGGAACAGAGCAGGGAACAGAGCAGGGAACAGAGCAGGGAACAGAGCAGGGAACAGGGAACAGAGCAGGGAACAGAGCAGGGAACAGGGAACAGAGCAGGGAACAGAGCAGGGAACAGAGCAGGGAACGGAGCAGTGAACAGGGCAGGGAACAGGGCAGGGAACAGGGCAGGGAACAGAGCAGGGAACAGGGCAGGGAACAGAGCAGGGAACAGGGAACAGAGCAGGGAACAGAGCAGGGAACAGGGAACAGAGCAGGGAACAGAGCAGGGAACGGAGCAGTGAACAGGGCAGGGAACAGGGCAGGAAACAGGGCAGGGAACAGAGCAGTGAACAGGGCAGGGAACAGGGCAGGGAACAGGGCAGGGAACAGGGCAGGGAACAGAGCAGGGAACAGGGCAGGGAACAGAGCAGAGAACAGAGCAGGGAACAGCACAGGGAACAGAGCAGGGAACAGAGCAGGGAACAGGGCAGGGAACGGAGCAGTGAACAGGGTAGGGAACAGGGTAGGGAACAGAGTAGGGAACAGAGCAGGGAACAGGGCAGGGAACAGGGTAGGGAACTGAACAGGGAACAGGGCAGGGAACAGAGCAGGGAACAGAGCAGGGAACAGGGAACAGGGTAGGGAAGAGAGCAGGGAACAGAGCAGGGAACAGAGCAGGGAACAGGGAACAGAGCAGGAACAGAGCAGGGAACAGGGAACAGAGCAGGGAACAGAGCAGGAACAGGGAACAGAGCAGGGAACAGAGCAGGGAACAGAGCAGGGAACAGAGCAGGGAACAGGGAACAGAGCAGGGAACAGAGCAGGAACAGGAACAGAGCAGGGAACAGAGCAGGAACAGAGCAGGGAACAGAGCAGGGAACGGAGCAGTGAACAGGGCAGGGAACAGAGCAGGGAACAGAGCAGGAACAGAGCAGAACAGGAACAGAGCAGGGAACAGAGCAGGAACAGGGAACAGAGCAGGAACAGAGCAGGGAACAGAGCAGGGAACAGAGCAGGGAACAGGGAACAGAGCAGGGAACAGAGCAGGGAACAGGGAACAGAGCAGGGAACAGAGCAGGGAACAGAGCAGGGAACGGAGCAGTGAACAGGGCAGGGAACAGGGCAGGGAACAGGGCAGGGAACAGAGCAGGGAACAGGGAACAGAGCAGGGAACAGGGCAGGGAACAGGGAACAGAGCAGGGAACAGGGAACAGAGCAGGGAACAGAGCAGGGAACAGGGAACAGAGCAGGGAACAGAGCAGGGAACGGAGCAGTGAACAGGGCAGGGAACAGAGCAGTGAACAGGGCAGGGAACAGGGCAGGGAACAGGGCAGGGAACAGGGCAGGGAACAGGGCAGGGAACAGGGCAGGAAACAGGGCAGGGAACAGAGCAGTGAACAGGGCAGGGAACAGGGCAGGGAACAGGGCAGGGAACAGGGCAGGGAACAGAGCAGGGAACAGGGCAGGGAACAGAGCAGAGAACAGAGCAGGGAACAGCACAGGGAACAGAGCAGGGAAGAGAGCAGGGAACAGAGCAGGGAACAGGGCAGGGAACAGAGCAGGGAACAGAGCAGGGAACAGAGCAGGGAACAGGGTAGGGAACAGGGCAGGGAACAGAGCAGGGAACAGGGTAGGGAACAGAGCAGGGAACAGAGCAGGGAACAGGGCAGGGAACAGGGTAGGGAACAGAGTAGGGAACAGGGCAGGGAACGGAGCAGTGAACAGGGCAGGGAACAGGGCAGGGAACAGAGCAGGGAACAGGGCAGGGAACAGGGTAGGGAACAGAGCAGGGAACAGAGCAGGGAACAGGGCAGGGAACAGAGCAGGGAACAGGGCAGGGAACATGGCAGGGAACAGGGCAGGGAACAGGGAACAGGGCAGGGAACAGAGCAGGGAACAGGGAACAGAGCAGGGAACAGGGCAGGGAACGGGGAACAGGGCAGGGAACAGGGCAGGGAACAGGGAACAGGGCAGGGAACAGAGCAGGGAACAGGGAACAGAGCAGGGAACAGGGCAGGGAACGGAGCAGTGAACAGGGCAGGGAACTGAACAGGGAACAGGGAACAGGGCAGGGAACAGGGAACAGGGTAGGGAAGAGAGCAGGGAACAGAGCAGGGAACAGGGTAGGGAACAGGGAACAGGGCAGGGAACAGGGTAGGGAACAGGGTAGGGAAGAGAGCAGGGAACAGAGCAGGGAACAGGGTAGGGAACAGGGCAGGGAACAGAGCAGGGAACAGGGTAGGGAACAGGGCAGGGAACAGAGCAGGGAACAGGGAACAGGGCAGGGAACAGGGTAGGGAACAGGGTAGGGAAGAGAGCAGGGAACAGAGCAGGGAACAGGGTAGGGAACAGGGCAGGGAACAGGGCAGGGAACAGAGCAGGGAACAGAGCAGGGAACAGAGCAGGGAACAGGGCAGGGAACAGGGTAGGGAACAGGGCAGGGAACAGAGCAGGGAACAGGGCAGGGAACAGGGTAGGGAACAGGGTAGGGAAGAGAGCAGGGAACAGAGCAGGGAACAGGGCAGGGAACAGAGCAGGGAACAGGGCAGGGAACAGGGTAGGGAACAGAGCAGGGAACAGGGTAGGGACCAGGGTAGGGAAGAGAGCAGGGAACAGAGCAGGGAACAGGGCAGGGAACAGAGCAGGGAACAGAGCAGGGAACAGAGCAGGGAACAGGGTAGGGAACAGGGCAGGGAACAGAGCAGGGAACAGGGTAGGGAACAGAGCAGGGAACAGAGCAGGGAACAGGGCAGGAACAGAGCAGGGAACAGGGCAGGGAACAGAGCAGGGAACAGAGCAGGGAACAGGGTAGGGAACAGGGCAGGGAACAGAGCAGGGAACAGAGCAGGGAACAGGGCAGGGAACAGGGTAGGGAACAGGGCAGGGAACAGAGCAGGGAACAGAGCAGGGAACAGGGCAGGGAACAGGGTAGGGAACAGAGCAGGGAACAGAGCAGGGAACAGGGTAGGGAAGAGAGCAGGGAACAGAGCAGGGAACAGAGCAGGGAACAGGGCAGGGAACAGGGTAGGGAACAGGGCAGGGAACAGGGCAGGGAACAGAGCAGGGAACAGGGCAGGGAACAGGGTAGGGAACAGAGCAGGGAACAGAGCAGGGAACAGGGCAGGGAACAGGGCAGGGAACAGGGCAGGGAACAGGGAACAGGGCAGGGAACAGAGCAGGGAACAGAGCAGGGAACAGAGCAGGGAACAGAGCAGGGAACAGGGCAGGGAACAGGGCAGGGAACAGGGAACAGGGCAGGGAACAGGGAACAGGGCAGGGAACAGGGCAGGGAACAGAGCAGGGAACAGAGCAGGGAACAGAGCAGGGAACAGAGCAGGGAACAGGGCAGGGAACAGGGCAGGGAACAGGGAACAGGGCAGGGAACATGGAACAGGGCAGGGAACAGGGCAGGGAACAGGGAACAGGGCAGGGAACAGGGCAGGGAACAGGGAACAGGGCAGGACAGGGCAGGGAACAGGGAACAGGGCAGGGGCAAAGACAGGGTAGGGCACTGAGCGAACAGTGTTGTCTGCGAGTAGCAGTTCTCTCATCATTGTTTATGTTAAATACCTGTACAGTACGTCTTTGATAATGTCTCAGACAGCTCTCTCAACACTGCACTGTTTATGTTAAATACCTGTACAGTACGTCTTTGATAATGTCTCAGACAGCTCTCTCAACACTGCACTGTTTATCTTGAAACCTGTACAGTACGTCTTTGATAATGTCTCAGACAGCTCTCTCAACACTGCACTGTTTATCTTGAAACCTGTGCAGTATGTCTGTGTTGCAGTGTTGATTGGGTTTGTTTTAATTCCTGTTATCATGTCATAGAGCAACATAATTACGAAGAACTACTCATCTAAAGGGAAAAGAAAGACTGCAACATGGATCATCATCTAATATCTGAGGTAGAACCTGGGGTTCCAGTCAATGCTCCCTCTGAGCTGAGGATATCTGAGGTAGAACCTGGGGTTCCAGTCAATGCTCCCTCTGAGCTGAGGATATCTGAGGTAGAACCTGGGGTTCCAGTCAATGCTCCCTCTGAGCTGAGGACATCTGAGGTAGAACCTGGGGTTCCAGTCAATGCTCCCTCTGAGCTGAGGATAACTGAGGTAGAACCTGGGGTTCCAGTCAATGCTCCCTCTGAGCGGAGGATATCTGAGGTAGAACCTGGGGTTCCAGTCAACGTTCCCTCTGAGCTGAGGACATCTGAGGTAGAACCTGGGGTTCCAGTCAATGCTCCCTCTGAGCTGAGGATATCTGAGGTAGAACCTGGGGTTCCAGTCAATGCTCCCTCTGAGCTGAGGACATCTGAGGTAGAACCTGGGGTTCCAGTCAACGTTCCCTCTGAGCTGAGGATATCTGAGGTAGAACCTGGGGTTCCAGTCAATGCTCCCTCTGAGCTGAGGACATCTGAGGTAGAACCTGGGGTTCCAGTCAACGTTCCCTCTGAGCTGAGGATATCTGAGGTAGAACCTGGGGTTCCAGTCAATGCTCCCTCTGAGCTGAGGACATCTGAGGTAGAACCTGGGGTTCCAGTCAACGTTCCCTCTGAGCTGAGGACATCTGAGGTAGAACCTGGGGTTCCAGTCAATGCTCCCTCTGAGCTGAGGACATCTGAGGTAGAACCTGGGGTTCCAGTCAACGTTCCCTCTGAGCTGAGGATATCTGAGGTAGAACCTGGGGTTCCAGTCAATGCTCCCTCTGAGCTGAGGATATCTGAGGTAGAACCTGGGGTTCCAGTCAATGCTCCCTCTGAGCTGAGGATATCTGAGGTAGAACCTGGGGTTCCAGTCAATGTTCCCTCTGAGCTGAGGATATCTGAGGTAGAACCTGGGGTTCCAGTCAACGTTCCCTCTGAGCTGAGGACATCTGAGGTAGAACCTGGGGTTCCAGACAATGTTCCCTCTGAGCTGAGGACATCTGAGGTAGAACCTGGGGTTCCAGACAATGTTCCCTCTGAGCTGAGGATATCTGAAGTAGAACCTGGGGTTCCAGTCAACATTCCCTCTGAGCTGAGGATATCTGAGGTAGAACCTGGGGTTCCAGTCAATGTTCCCTCTGAGCTGAGGATATCTGAGGTAGAACCTGGGGTTCCAGTCAACGCTCCCTCTGAGCTGAGGATATCTGAGGTAGAACCTGGGGTTCCAGTCAATGTTCCCTCTGAGCTGAGGATATCTGAGGTAGAACCTGGGGTTCCAGTCAATGCTCCCTCTGAGCTGAGGACATCTGAGGTAGAACCTGGGGTTCCAGTCAATGCTCCTCTGAGCTGAGGATATCTGAAGTAGAACCTGGGGTTCCAGTCAACATTCCCTCTGAGCTGAGGATATCTGAGGTAGAACCTGGGGTTCCAGTCAATGCTCCCTCTGAGCTGAGGATATCTGAAGTAGAACCTGGGGTTCCAGTCAACATTCCCTCTGAGCTGAGGATATCTGAGGTAGAACCTGGGGTTCCAGTCAATGTTCCCTCTGAGCTGAGGATATCTGAGGTAGAACCTGGGGTTCCAGTCAACGCTCCCTCTGAGCTGAGGATATCTGAGGTAGAACCTGGGGTTCCAGTCAATGTTCCCTCTGAGCTGAGGATATGTGAGGTAGAACCTGGGGTTCCAGTCAATGCTCCCTCTGAGCTGAGGACATCTGAGGTAGAACCTGGGGTTCCAGTCAATGCTCCCTCTGAGCTGAGGATATCTGAAGTAGAACCTGGGGTTCCAGTCAACATTCCCTCTGAGCTGAGGATATCTGAGGTAGAACCTGGGGTTCCAGTCAATGCTCCCTCTGAGCTGAGGATATCTGAGGTAGAACCTGGGGTTCCAGTCAATGTTCCCTCTGAGCTGAGGATATCTGAGGTAGAACCTGGGGTTCCAGTCAATGCTCCCTCTGAGCTGAGGACATCTGAGGTAGAACCTGGGGTTCCAGTCAATGCTCCCTCTGAGCTGAGGATATCTGAGGTAGAACCTGGGGTCCCGATTAATGTTCCCTCTGAGCTGAGGATATCTGAGGTAGAACCTGGGGTCCCGATTAATGTTCCTGGGGTTCTGGTCAAAATCTGCCTCTGCAGAGAAGCGCGAGATTGAACTTCACTCAACTTTCTACAGTTTTCCAAATTAGTTTTCAATTTCTGCCTAAAATTACGTACCCAAATCTAACTGTCTGTAGCTCAGGACCCAAATCTAACTGTCTGTAGCTCAGGACCCAAATCTAACTGCCTGTAGCTCAGGACCCAAATCTAACTGTCTGTAGCTCAGGACCCAAATCTAACTGCCTGCAGCTCAGGACCCAAATCTAACTGTCTGTAGCTCAGGACCCAAATCTAACTGCCTGTAGCTCAGGACCCAAATCTAACTGCCTGTAGCTCAGGACCCAAATCTAACTGCCTGTAGCTCAGGACCCAAATCTAACTGCCTGTAGCTCAGGACCCAAATCTAACTGCCTGTAGCTCAGGACCCAAATCTAACTGTCTGTAGCTCAGGACCCAAATCTAACTGCCTGTAGCTCAGGACCCAAATCTAACTGCCTGTAGCTCAGGACCCAAATCTAACTTACTCCCAGCTCAGGACCCAAATCTAACTGCCTGTAGCTCAGGACCCAAATCTAACTTACCCCCAGCTCAGGACCCAAATCTAACTGCCTGTAGCTCAGGACCCAAATCTAACTGCCTGTAGCTCAGGACCCAAATCTAACTTACCCCAGCTCAGGACCCAAATCTAACTGCCTGTAGCTCAGGACCCAAATCTAACTTACCCCCAGCTCAGGACCCAAATCTAACTGCCTGTAGCTCAGGACCCAAATCTAACTTACCCCCAGCTCAGGACCCAAATCTAACTGCCTGTAGCTCAGGACCCAAATCTAACTGTCTGTAGCTCAGGACCCAAGTCTAACTGTCTGTAGCTCAGGACCCAAATCTAACTGCCTGCAGCTCAGGACCCAAATCTAACTGTCTGTAGCTCAGGACCCAAATCTAACTTACCCCCAGCTCAGGACCCAAATCTAACTGCCAGTAGCTCAGGACCCAAATCTAACTGCCTGTAGCTCAGGACCCAAATCTAACTGCCTGTAGCTCAGGACCCAAATCTAACTGCCTGTAGCTCAGGACCCAAATCTAACTGCCTGTAACTCAGGACCCAAATCTAACTGCCTGTAGCTCAGGACCCAAATCTAACTAACTGCCTGTAGCTCAGGACCCAAATCTAACTGCCTGTAGCTCAGGACCCAAGTCTAACTGCCTGTAGCTCAGGACCCAAATCTAACTGCCTGTAACTCAGGACCCAAATCTAACTGCCTGTAACTCAGGACCCAAATCTAACTGCCTGTCGCTCAGGACCCAAATCTAGCTGCCTGTAGCGCAGGACCCAAATCTAACTGCCTGTAGCTCAGGACCCAAATCTAACTAACTGCCAGTAGCGCAGGACCCAAATCTAACTGCCTGTCGCTCAGGACCCAAATCTAGCTGCCTGTAACTCAGGACCCAAATCTATCTGCCTGTAGCTCAGGACCCAAATCTAACTGCCTGTAGCTCAGGACCCAAATCTAGCTGCCTGTAACTCAGGACCCAAATCTAGCTGCCTGTAACTCAGGACCCAAATCTATC
>NW_027011482.1:0-23856 GCF_036934945.1 Oncorhynchus masou masou | reverse complement strand
GTAGCTAACTCAGCCTGCAGGCTTTTAAAAAGTTTTACCATCGGATGGGCCCCAGCCATCAATCTGGAGATCTTCTCTCTCTTTGCTTTTTAATTTGAGTTTATGTTTTGGTGGTGTTCTAGCTGGCCTCCAATAGTTGACTCTAGCTTACCGACCATAACCGTGGTGGTTAGGTGAGCTAATGGCTAATTGGCTAAATAGCTAACGTTAGCTGGCTGGCTAGCTTGCTTGCTGGCTAAGATAACTGCATATGGCTAGCTAACATTATTTGATAACTGGTCATTGACTGTCATTTACTTTAATGTAGCCATAGCTAGGTGTTGATAGTAACTGGTTGACTCATTCAATGACTCATTCAATGATAATGTAACTTTAGCAAGGCTAGTAGGGCTAACTTTAGCAGGCTAGTAGGGCTAACTTTAGCAGGCTAGTAGGGCTAACTTTAGCAGGCTAGTAGGGTTAACTTTAGCAGGCTAGTAGGGCTAACTTGCAGGTTGATTTGTAAATAAATTCATAAAAGTATTTGCTTGTAAACTGGCTTAAAATTCAATTGAAACCAGTAGTCATCAGTGCAAAGAATTTGGTGTAATTTGAAGTTGTACATTTGAAGTTATTTCTGTGGCGGTTACATTATAGTGAATGGGCTGGCTTGCCGGGTCCTCCATATTACATCACGCCCAGAAAACCTTTTCCAAAATGACTTCGGCGTTCTTTGGAATTCTGGTGGGTTTGATGTAATAACTAGAAAAGTAGAAAAGTGAGCTGTATCTTTACATTGGGACTTTTAATGCATATAGTAATGCAAATCCGTTTGTTTATACGTGGTTTCAACCTGCCTTTTTTAAGTAATACCTTCCTACACACAGTCTCTCCCATGTAGAATGTTTGTAGTGCAGCACACCCACACAGACACAAACTTCCATCTCATCAAGGCAACAATGATAATGATGCACAGTATCTCTATAATACACTCTTTGTTCCTGTAACAAAATGACATAATAACATGTCGGCAGCAGAACAAAGAGAAAGGAAAAGGAAGAGAGAGAGTATCCTCAAACATATGCCTTCGTTCACTGACATAATGGCTTTGTTTCATGTGGATCTGTGGGCTGCTATTGAAGGTTAAGGTAGAACAGAAGTAGAGAGGTGGGCTGCTATTAAAGGTTAAGATGAAATACAAGTAGAAAGGAATGTTATGGGAGAAAGAATACACCCCACACTGTGAAATGACAGATACAATCAAAGTTCTTCTTCAGAAAGAGGTGTGTGTTGTTGGCAAGGAAGGTCTGTACTTGTTGTCTGAGATTTACAGCATAGAGCTAGGCAGTGTAGAGACCCGACAGGCTAGCAGTGTGTGTGTGTGTGTGTGTGTGTGTGTGTGTGTGTGTGCATGGGGATGTGTAAAACTGCCTCCTCAGCCAGAAGTGTCCCCACTTGCGCTGCCAAATAGTTATTCCCGTGCCGTGATTGGTAAGACACTTCAGGAGGGTGGTCATGTGTGCTTCCAAAGCAGCAGAGGTCCTGTGTTCGGGCCTTGGTATGAGCCGAATCAGGAGGAAGCGGCCCTTGATAAGCAGCGTGACGTCCTTTACATGTGCGTTACTTGCTGGGAGTAGCACTTGTCTTGAGTCAGACTGTGTAAATGTGTGTTGGGTATCAAACTGACAATCATATCTTATTGTGTGCATGCCTGCGAGCGCCATGCACACTATTGATGGGATTGGTCAATGCGATGTGGAAAGATCCATTACTCTTCATGGCATCCTTTCCATCCACTTCCATATAGGACAGATAGAGAGCAGGGAGAATAGAGCACATGAAGGCCGCTGACTGGCTGCATTAGTGGGAGATAGGCTCCCCTACTGGAGAATAGATGCTCAGCCTGCTCCAACATGTCACTCAGAACAGAAGTATAATGGGGGTGTATATAGGGATTATAGAGACTGCTGCCAGATTTTGCACTTACAAATACCACATGTCAGTGTTGGGGAGAAATGGGTGCCGGACTCATAAATTAACTGTGTGTGGGGTGGGTGGGTGGGTGGGTGGGTGGGTGCAGGCAGGCAGAGGGAGTGACTGTCGGTATGATTGAATTGGCAGGAGAGTAGAGAGTGAGTGAGAGAAGAGGAGACACAAAGGACATCCAGATGGTCCCCTTCTCTTCATCCCCTGTTCCCTCTCTTCTGCACCTCTAGTCTTAGTATCCACAGACCGGCTGGCTGTGGGAAACATGGCCGTAGATACAGCTGTGTGTCAGTGGTTTGTCATTGAGCTTTCTTCATCCCCTGTTCCCTCTCTTTCTGCACCTCTAGTCTTAGTATCCACAGACCGGCTGGCTGTGGGAAACATGGCCGTAGATACAGCTGTGTGTCAGTGGTTTGTCATTGAGCTTCTCTTCATCCCCTGTTCCCTCTCTTTCTGCACCTCTAGTCTTAGTATCCACAGACCGGCTGGCTGTGGGAAACATGGCCGTAGATACAGCTGTGTGTCAGTGGTTTGTCACTGAGCTTCTCTTCATCCCCTGTTCCCTCTATTCTGCACCTCTAGTCTTAGTATCCACAGACCGGCTGGCTGTGGGAAACATGGCCGTAGATACAGCTGTGTGTCAGTGGTTTGTCACTGAGCTTCTCTTCATCCCCTGTTCCCTCTCTTTCTGCACCTCTAGTCTTAGTATCCACAGACCGGCTGGCTGTGGGAAACATGGCCGTAGATACAGCTGTGTGTCAGTGGTTTGTCATTGAGCTTCTCTTCATCCCCTGTTCCCTCTCTTTCTGCACCTCTAGTCTTAGTATCCACAGACCGGCTGGCTGTGGGAAACATGGCCGTAGATACAGCTGTGTGTCAGTGGTTTGTCACTGAGCTTCTCTTCATCCCCTGTTCCCTCTCTTCTGCACCTCTAGTCTTAGTATCCACAGACCGGCTGGCTGTGGGAAACATGTCGTAGATACAGCTGTGTGTCAGTGGTTTGTCATTGAGCTTCTCTTCATCCCCTGTTCCCTCTCTTTCTGCACCTCTAGTCTTAGTATCCACAGACCGGCTGGCTGTGGGAAACATGGCCGTAGATACAGCTGTGTGTCAGTGGTTTGTCACTGAGCTTCTCTTCATCCCCTGTTCCCTCTCTTTCTGCACCTCTAGTCTTAGTATCCACAGACCGGTTGGCTGTGGGAAACATGGCCGTAGATACAGCTGTGTGTCAGTGGTTTGTCACTGAGCTTCTCTTCATCCCCTGTTCCCTCTCTTTCTGCACCTCTAGTCTTAGTATCCACAGACCGGAAACATGGCCGTAGATACAGCTGTGTGTCAGTGGTTTGTCATTGAGCTTCTCTTCATCCCCTGTTCCCTCTCTTTCTGCACCTCTAGTCTTAGTATCCACAGACCGGCTGGCTGTGGGAAACATGGCCGTAGATACAGCTGTGTGTCAGTGGTTTGTCACTGAGCTTCTCTTCATCCCCTGTTCCCTCTCTTTCTGCACCTCTAGTCTTAGTATCCACAGACCGGCTGGCTGTGGGAAACATGGCCGTAGATACAGCTGTGTGTCAGTGGTTTGTCATTGAGCTTCTCTTCATCCCCTGTTCCCTTCTGCACCTCTAGTCTTAGTATCCACAGACCGGCTGGCTGGGGAAACATGGCCGTAGATACAGCTGTGTGTCAGTGGTTTGTCACTGAGCTTCTCTTCATCCCCTGTTCCCTCTCTTTCTGCACCTCTAGTCTTAGTATCCACAGACCGGCTGGCTGTGGGAAACATGGCCGTAGATACAGCTGTGTGTCAGTGGTTTGTCACTGAGCTTCTCTTCATCCCCTGTTCCCTCTCTTTCTGCACCTCTAGTCTTAGTATCCACAGACCGGCTGGCTGTGGGAAACATGGCCGTAGATACAGCTGTGTGTCAGTGGTTTGTCATTGAGCTTCTCTTCATCCCCCTGTTCCCTCTCTTTCTGCACCTCTAGTCTTAGTATCCACAGACCGGCTGGCTGTGGGAAACATGGCCGTAGATACAGCTGTGTGTCAGTGGTTTGTCACTGAGCTTCTCTTCATCCCCTGTTCCCTCTCTTTCTGCACCTCTAGTCTTAGTATCCACAGACCGGCTGGCTGTGGGAAACATGGCCGTAGATACAGCTGTGTGTCAGTGGTTTGTCATTGAGCTTCTCTTCATCCCCTGTTCCCTCTCTTTCTGCACCTCTAGTCTTAGTATCCACAGACCGGCTGGCTGTGGGAAACATGGCCGTAGATACAGCTGTGTGTCAGTGGTTTGTCATTGAGCTTCTCTTCATCCCCTGTTCCCTCTCTTTCTGCACCTCTAGTCTTAGTATCCACAGACCGGCTGGCTGTGGGAAACATGGCCGTAGATACAGCTGTGTGTCAGTGGTTTGTCATTGAGCTTCTCTTCATCCCCTGTTCCCTCTCTTTCTGCACCTCTAGTCTTAGTATCCACAGACCGGCTGGCTGTGGGAAACATGGCCCTAGATACAGCTGTGTGTCAGTGGTTTGTCATTGTGTAGCGCTCAGTAATCTCCAGTAGCTCCCTGGTAGCTCTATATTACTGTGTGTATTCTCATCAAGTGTTTTCACATCGCGACACGTCATAGGACAAGGAGGCTACTTCCCAGTCTGCTCATCCTGACTCTGATGATGTTGCCTATTTGTCCACTGACTGTATCATTCATCACCATATCGTTAGATTATATTAGGTATTCCTAGACTTTTCTGCAAAGTTTTTAGGAATTTCATAGTGAATTATTCGATAATAGACTGGGGACTAGACCATTTCTTTATTTTCAGAAAAAAATAATGTATTTGTCCTTATCATTAGAGAATTTCTGGTGAATGTGGGAACTAGAGTGTCACTCTACTAGAGCCTTCAAACTCATCTCTGGGCCTAAATGCCAGTTCCACTGTGTGTTTTCATTGTTCCCCTCTAACCAGAGACAGATTTAGACCCAGTTCCACTGTGTTTTCATTGTTCCCCTCTAACCAGAGACAGATTTAGACCCGGGACACCAGGTGAGTGTAATTAATGATCAGGTAGAACAGAGAACCAGCAGGCTCTGGACCTCGTAGGGTCAGAGTTGAATAGCCCGGTACTGGAGAGCAGATTTTCTTGGGTATTTCTTAGTGAATCATTGGAGAAGTACTTTGTTGTGTGGGGAGGAGAGACGGCTTCAGAACATCTACTTCTATCCAAGACGTGTACTAATGTAGGAATCAGTCCATTGGAACAACTGACCGATTTATTTAATGCTCCATCTCTCTCTCTCTCGCTCGCTCTATTCCCCTCCCCCACGCCTCTCTCTCTTCCCATCTCTCACATTTCAAATGTCATTATGTCTATATACAGTGTTGTAATGATGTGCAAATAGTTTATGTACAAAAGGGAAAATAAATTAACATAAATATGGGTTGTATTTACAATGGTGCTTCTCACCAGTTAAGAACAAACACCATTGTAAATAAAACCTATATTTATGTTGATTTATTTTCCCTTTTCTTGTGGCAACAGGTCACAAATCTTGCTGCTGTGATGGCACATGCTGGTATTTCACCCAATAGATATGGGAGTTTATCAAAATTGGGTTTGTTTTTCGAATTCTTTGTGGATTTGTGTAATCTGAGGGAAATATGTGTCTCTAATATGGTCATACATTTGGCAGGAGGTTAGGAAGTGCAGCTCAGTTTCCACCTCACTTTGTGGGCAGTGTGCACATAGGCTGACATGGCTCTCAAGAGAAGACAGGCTTTCTCAATAGCAAGGCTATGCTCACTGAGTCTGTACATAGTGAAACCTGTCCTTAAGTTTGGGTCAGTCACAGTGGTCAGGTATTCTGCCACGTCTGTTTAGGGCCAAATAGCATTATAGTATACTCTGTTTTTTTGTAAATTCTTTCCAATGTGTCAAGTCATTTTCTCATGATTTGGTTGCGTCTAATTGTGTTGCTGTCCTGGGGCTCTGTGGAGTGTGTTTGTGATTAGAGCCCCAGGACCAGCTTGCTTAGGGGACTCTTCTCCAGGTTCATTTTTCTGTGGGTGATGGCTTTGTTATGGAAGGTTTGGGAATCACTTCATTTTAGGTGGTTGAACTCTCTCTCTCTCTCTAGGAGGTTCTGTGAGCACCTGGATGTGTTTCTGTTGGAGTTGTTGCTACCTAACCTGGTGTGGAAGGCAGGTCGTACTGCTGCAGCTATCCGTACCTCAGCTCTCTGCTGTCTGCTAGCCCTGCTGCAAGGGGGAGCCATCCCGCCCAGCCAGGTAAACACACACACAGGTACCTTCACAAGTGAACACATACGTAGAAGCAGAGCTGCCATATCTGTCAGCACCATCTTACTAGCCTGGTGTATAAACTCTGAGTTAAAAAATATGTTAGCATTGTCAGAAATGCTACAACAAGGTAGCACATCATTGGTTCTTAAAATATAAATGTAATCAAAGCTGTTGCTCATACAACCTTATTCAGTCTGATGGTCAGTTTATGGATGCTGTAGGCTCGTTCTTATTCGATGCCTAGATAGTGGGCTAGGTCAGGGAAATAAATAGTCCTTTTTTCCCCTAATGTTAATGACCCTGATGTTTCCCCTAATGTTAATGACCCTAATGTTTCCCCTAATGTTAATCCCTAATGTTTCCCCTAATGTTAATCCGGGGTTCTCAGTAATGGCATGACGACTCATGACGAGAGGCCTCCAATCAAGTTGATTTGCAAAGTTTCTTCAACATCGATGTCATATTGGTTTAGATATGATGGTAGGGAGCTTTGAATTTAATCAAACCATACTAATAATTATATATATAAAAAATATATTTTTCATTAAAATCAGTGGTCTCCATCATTCTTAAATGGAAGAAGTTTGGAACCACCAAGACTCTTCCTAGAGCTGGCCGCCTGGCCAAACTGACCTATCAGGGAAGAAGGACCTTGGTCAGGGACGTGACCAAGAACCTGATGGTCACTCTGGCTCTAGTGTTCCTCTGTGGATATGGGAGAACCTTCCAGAATGACAACCATCTCTGCAGAGCTCAACAAATCAGGCCTTTATGGTAGAGTGGCCAGACAGAAGCCACTCCTCAGTAAAAAGCACATGACAGCCCACTTGGAATTTCCCAAAAGGCACCTAAAGGACTCTGACCATGAGAAACAAGATTCTCTGGTCTGATGAAATCAAGATTGAACTCTTTGGCCTGAATGCCAAGCATCACATCTGGAGGAAACCTGGCACCATCCCTACGGTGAAGCATAGTGGTTGCAGCAACATGCTGTAGAGATGTTTTTCAGCGGCAGGGACTGGGAGACTAGTCAGGAACGAGGCAAAGATGAACGGACCAAAGTATAGAGAGATCCTTGAATGAAACCTGCTCCAGAGAGCTCAGACTTGGGCGAAGGTTCACCTTCCAACAGGACAACAACCCAAAGCACATAGCCAAGACAATGCAGGAGTGGCTTCAGAGCCTGGGACAAGTCTCTGAATGTCCTTAAGTGGCCCAGCCAAGGGCCTCCCGTCCTTAAGTGGCGCAGTGGTTAAGGGTGATGTACTGCAGCGCCAGCTGTGCCATCAGAGACTCTGGGTTCGCGCCCAGGCTCTGCCGTAACCGGCCGCAACCGGGAGGTCCGTGGAGCGGCACAATTGGCCTAGCGTCATCCGGGTTAGGGAGGGGTTGGCCGGTAGGGATGTCCTTGTCTCATCGCGCACCAGCGACTCCTGTGGCGGGCCGGGCGCAGTGCGCGCCAACCAAGGTTGCCAGTGTTTCCTCCGACACATTGGTGCGGCGGGCTTCCGGGTTGGATGACGCTGTGTTAAGAAGCAGTGCGGCTTGGTTGGGTTGTGTTTCGGAGGACGCATGACTTTCAACCTTCGTCTCTCCCGAGCCCGTGCGGGAGTTGTAGCAATGAGACAAGATAGTAGCAATTGGATACCACGAAATTGGGGAGGAAACGGGTAAAATAAAAAATAAAAAATGTAAAAAAGTGTCCCAGCCAGATCCCAGACTTGAACCCGATGGAACATCTCTGGAGAGACCTGAAAATAGCTGTATAGTAACGCTCCCTTCCAACCTGCAGAGCTCTGCAGAGAAGAATGGGAGAAACTCCCAAAATACAGGTGTGCCAAGCTTGTAGTGTCCTACCCAAGAAGACTCTAGCCTGTAAATGCTGCCAAAGGTGTTTCAACAAAGTACTGAAAAGGGTCTGAATACTTATGTAAATGTGATATTTCCATTTTTTATTTTTTATAAATGACCAAAAACCTGTTTTTGTGGGGTATTATGTGTAGATTGATGAGGGGGAAACTATGTAATCAATATTAGAACAGTTAAACACAGAGACATGTCCACACCTGTACAGTTAAACACAGAGACATGTCCAGACCTGTAAGTTAAACACAGAGACATGTCCACACCTGTACAGTTAAACACAGAGACATGTCCACACCTGTACAGTTAAACACAGAGACATGTCCACACATGTACAGTTAAACACAGAGACATGTCCACACCTGTACAGTTAAACACAGAGACATGTCCACACCTGTACAGTTAAACACAGAGACATGTCCACACCTGTACAGTTAAACACAGAGACATGTCCACACCTGTACAGTTAAACACAGAGACATGTCCACACCTGTACAGTTAAACACAGAGACATGTCCACACCTGTACAGTTAAACACAGTGACACTGATCTACACACATGTACAGTTAAACACAGAGACACTGGATCTACACCTGTACAGTTAAACACAGAGACATGTCCACACCTGTACAGTTAAACACAGAGACATGTCCACACCTGTACAGTTAAACACAGAGACATGTCCACACATGTTCAGTTAAACACAGAGACATGTCCACACCTGTACAGTTAAACACAGAGACATGTCCACACCTGTTCAGTTAAACACAGAGACATGTCCACACCTGTACAGTTAAACACAGAGACATGTCCACACCTGTACAGTTAAACACAGAGACATGTCCACACCTGTACAGTTAAACACAGTGACACTGATCTACACACCTGTACAGTTAAACACAGAGACACTGATCTACACACCTGTACAGTTAAACACAGAGACATGTCCACACCTGTACAGTTAAACACAGAGACATGTCCACACCTGTACAGTTAAACACAGAGACATGTCCACACCTGTACAGTTAAACACAGAGACATGTCCACACCTGTACAGTTAAACACAGAGACATGTCCACACCTGTACAGTTAAACACAGAGACATGTCCACACCTGTACAGTTAAACACAGAGACATGTCCACACCTGTACAGTTAAACACAGAGACATGTCCACACCTGTACAGTTAAACACAGAGACATGTCCACACCTGTACAGTTAAACACAGAGACATGTCCACACCTGTACAGTTAAACACAGAGACATGTCCACACCTGTACAGTTAAACACAGAGACATGTCCACACATGTTCAGTTAAACACAGAGACACTGATCTACACACCTGTACAGTTAAACACAGAGACATGTCCACACCTGTACAGTTAAACACAGAGACATGTCCACACCTGTACAGTTAAACACAGAGACATGTCCACACCTGTACAGTTAAACACAGAGACATGTCCACACCTGTACAGTTAAACACAGAGACATGTCCACACCTGTACAGTTAAACACAGAGACATGTCCACACCTGTTCAGTTAAACACAGAGACATGTCCACACCTGTACAGTTAAACACAGAGACATGTCCACACCTGTACAGTTAAACACAGAGACATGTCCACACCTGTACAGTTAAACACAGTGACACTGATCTACACACCTGTACAGTTAAACACAGAGACACTGATCTACACACCTGTACAGTTAAACACAGAGACATGTCCACACCTGTACAGTTAAACACAGAGACATGTCCACACCTGTACAGTTAAACACAGAGACATGTCCACACCTGTACAGTTAAACACAGAGACATGTCCATGTACAGTTAAACACAGAGACATGTCCACACCTGTACAGTTAAACACAGAGACATGTCCACACCTGTACAGTTAAACACAGAGACATGTCCACACCTGTACAGTTAAACACAGAGACATGTCCACACCTGTACAGTTAAACACAGAGACATGTCCACACCTGTACAGTTAAACACAGAGACATGTCCACACCTGTACAGTTAAACACAGAGACATGTCACACCTGTACAGTTAAACACAGAGACATGTCCACACCTGTACAGTTAAACACAGAGACATGTCCACACCTGTACAGTTAAACACAGAGACATGTCCACACCTGTTCAGTTAAACACAGAGACATGTCCACACCTGTACAGTTAAACACAGAGACATGTCCACACCTGTACAGTTAAACACAGAGACATGTCCACACCTGTACAGTTAAACACAGAGACATGTCCACACCTGTACAGTTAAACACAGAGACATGTCCACACCTGTACAGTTAAACACAGTGACACTGATCTACACACCTGTACAGTTAAACACAGAGACACTGATCTACACACCTGTACAGTTAAACACAGAGACATGTCCACACCTGTACAGTTAAACACAGAGACATGTCCACACCTGTACAGTTAAACACAGTGACACTGATCTACACACTGTACAGTTAAACACAGAGACACTGATCTACACACCTGTACAGTTAAACACAGAGACATGTCCACACCTGTACAGTTAAACACAGAGACATGTCCACACCTGTACAGTTAAACACAGTGACACTGATCTACACACCTGTACAGTTAAACACAGAGACATGTCCACACCTGTACAGTTAAACACAGAGACATGTCCACACCTGTACAGTTAAACACAGAGACATGTCCACACCTGTACAGTTAAACACAGAGACATGTCCACACCTGTACAGTTAAACACAGTGACACTGATCTACACACCTGTACAGTTAAACACAGAGACATGTCCACACCTGTACAGTTAAACACAGAGACATGTCCACACCTGTACAGTTAAACACAGAGACATGTCCACACCTGTACAGTTAAACACAGAGACATGTCCACACCTGTACAGTTAAACACAGAGACATGTCCACACCTGTACAGTTAAACACAGAGACATGTCCACACCTGTACAGTTAAACACAGACACATGTCCACACCTGTACAGTTAAACACAGAGACATGTCCACACCTGTACAGTTAAACACAGAGACATGTCCACACCTGTACAGTTAAACACAGAGACATGTCCACACCTGTTCAGTTAAACACAGAGACATGTCCACACCTGTACAGTTAAACACAGAGACATGTCCACACCTGTACAGTTAAACACAGAGACATGATCTACACACCTGTACAGTTAAACACAGAGACATGTCCACACCTGTACAGTTAAACACAGAGACATGTCCACACCTGTACAGTTAAACACAGAGACATGTCCACACCTGTACAGTTAAACACAGAGACATGTCCACACCTGTTCAGTTAAACACAGAGACATGTCCACACCTGTACAGTTAAACACAGAGACATGTCCACACCTGTTCAGTTAAACACAGAGACATGTCCACACCTGTACAGTTAAACACAGAGACATGTCCACACCTGTACAGTTAAACACAGAGACATGTCCACACCTGTACAGTTAAACACAGACACTGATCTACACACCTGTACAGTTAAACACAGAGACATGTCCACACCTGTACAGTTAAACACAGAGACATGTCCACACCTGTACAGTTAAACACAGAGACATGTCCACACCTGTACAGTTAAACACAGAGACATGTCCACACCTGTACAGTTAAACACAGAGACATGTCCACACCTGTTCAGTTAAACACAGAGACATGTCCACACCTGTACAGTTAAACACAGAGACATGTCCACACCTGTACAGTTAAACACAGAGACATGTCCACACCTGTACAGTTAAACACAGTGACACTGATCTACACACCTGTACAGTTAAAACACAGAGACACTGATCTACACACCTGTACAGTTAAACACAGAGACATGTCCACACCTGTACAGTTAAACACAGAGACATGTCCACACCTGTACAGTTAAACACAGAGACATGTCCACACCTGTACAGTTAAACACAGA
The DNA here is from genome assembly GCF_036934945.1 of Oncorhynchus masou masou. NCBI lineage: Eukaryota > Metazoa > Chordata > Actinopteri > Salmoniformes > Salmonidae > Oncorhynchus > Oncorhynchus masou. The sequence goes on along the minus strand of NW_027011482.1, from coordinate 11,777 downwards.
GACATGTCCACACCTGTACAGTTAAACACAGAGACATGTCCACACCTGTACAGTTAAACACAGAGACATGTCCACACCTGTACAGTTAAACACAGAGACATGTCCACACCTGTACAGTTAAACACAGAGACATGTCCACACCTGTACAGTTAAACACAGAGACATGTCCACACCTGTACAGTTAAACACAGAGACATGTCCACACCTGTACAGTTAAACACAGAGACATGTCCACACCTGTTCAGTTAAACACAGAGACATGTCCACACCTGTACAGTTAAACACAGAGACATGTCCACACCTGTACAGTTAAACACAGAGACATGTCCACACCTGTACAGTTAAACACAGTGACACTGATCTACACACCTGTACAGTTAAACACAGAGACACTGATCTACACACCTGTACAGTTAAACACAGAGACATGTCCACACCTGTACAGTTAAACACAGAGACATGTCCACACCTGTACAGTTAAACACAGAGACATGTCCACACCTGTACAGTTAAACACAGAGACATGTCCACACATGTTCAGTTAAACACAGAGACACTGATCTACACACCTGTACAGTTAAACACAGAGACATGTCCACACCTGTACAGTTAAACACAGAGACATGTCCACACATGTTCAGTTAAACACAGAGACACTGATCTACACACCTGTACAGTTAAACACAGAGACATGTCCACACCTGTACAGTTAAACACAGAGACATGTCCACACCTGTACAGTTAAACACAGAGACATGTCCACACCTGTACAGTTAAACACAGAGACATGTCCACACCTGTACAGTTAAACACAGAGACATGTCCACACCTGTACAGTTAAACACAGAGACATGTCCACACCTGTACAGTTAAACACAGAGACATGTCCACACCTGTACAGTTAAACACAGAGACATGTCCACACCTGTACAGTTAAACACAGAGACATGTCCACACCTGTTCAGTTAAACACAGAGACATGTCCACACCTGTACAGTTAAACACAGAGACATGTCCACACCTGTACAGTTAAACACAGAGACATGTCCACACCTGTACAGTTAAACACAGTGACACTGATCTACACACCTGTACAGTTAAACACAGAGACACTGATCTACACACCTGTACAGTTAAACACAGAGACATGTCCACACCTGTACAGTTAAACACAGAGACATGTCCACACCTGTACAGTTAAACACAGAGACATGTCCACACCTGTACAGTTAAACACAGAGACATGTCCACACCTGTACAGTTAAACACAGAGACATGTCCACACCTGTACAGTTAAACACAGAGACATGTCCACACCTGTACAGTTAAACACAGAGACATGTCCACACCTGTACAGTTAAACACAGAGACATGTCCACACCTGTACAGTTAAACACAGAGACATGTCCACACCTGTACAGTTAAACACAGAGACATGTCCACACATGTTCAGTTAAACACAGAGACATGTCCACACCTGTTCAGTTAACACAGAGACATGTCCACACCTGTACAGTTAACACAGAGACATGTCCACACCTGTACAGTTAACACAGAGACATGTCCACACCTGTACAGTTAAACACAGAGACATGTCCAGACCTGTACAGTTAAACACAGAGACATGTCCAGACCTGTACAGTTAAACACAGAGACATGTCCACACCTGTACAGTTAAACACAGAGACATGTCCACACCTGTACAGTTAAACACAGAGACATGTCCACACCTGTACAGTTAAACACAGAGACATGTCCACACCTGTACAGTTAAACACAGAGACATGTCCACACCTGTACAGTTAAACACAGAGACATGTCCACACATGTTCAGTTAAACACAGAGACATGTCCACACCTGTTCAGTTAACACAGGGACATGTCACACCTGTACAGTTAAACACAGAGACATGTCCACACCTGTACAGTTAAACACAGAGACATGTCCACACCTGTACAGTTAAACACAGAGACATGTCCACACCTGTACAGTTAACACAGAGACATGTCACACCTGTACAGTTAAACACAGAGACATGTCCACACCTGTACAGTTAAACACAGAGACATGTCCACACCTGTACAGTTAAACACAGAGACATGTCCACACCTGTACAGTTAAACACAGAGACATGTCCACACCTGTACAGTTAAACACAGAGACATGTCCACACCTGTACAGTTAAACACAGAGACATGTCCACACCTGTACAGTTAAACACAGAGACATGTCCACACCTGTACAGTTAAACACAGAGACATGTCCACACCTGTACAGTTAAACACAGAGACATGTCCACACCTGTACAGTTAAACACAGAGACATGTCCACACCTGTACAGTTAAACACAGAGACATGTCCACACCTGTACAGTTAAACACAGAGACATGTCCACACCTGTACAGTTAAACACAGAGACATGTCCACACCTGTACAGTTAAACACAGAGACATGTCCACACCTGTACAGTTAAACACAGAGACATGTCCACACCTGTACAGTTAAACACAGAGACATGTCCACACCTGTACAGTTAAACACAGAGACATGTCCACACCTGTACAGTTAAACACAGAGACATGTCCACACCTGTACAGTTAAACACAGTGACACTGATCTACACACCTGTACAGTTAAACACAGAGACACTGATCTACACACCTGTACAGTTAAACACAGAGACATGTCCACACCTGTACAGTTAAACACAGAGACATGTCCACACCTGTACAGTTAAACACAGAGACATGTCCACACATGTTCAGTTAAACACAGAGACATGTCCACACCTGTTCAGTTAACACAGAGACATGTCCACACCTGTACAGTTAAACACAGAGACATGTCCACACATGTTCAGTTAAACACAGAGACATGTCCACACCTGTACAGTTAAACACAGTGACACTGATCTACACACCTGTACAGTTAAACACAGAGACATGTCCACACCTGTACAGTTAAACACAGAGACATGTCCACACCTGTACAGTTAAACACAGAGGCATGTCCACACCTGTACAGTTAAACACAGAGACATGTCCACACCTGTACAGTTAAACACAGAGACACTGATCTACACACCTGTACAGTTAAACACAGAGACATGTCCACACCTGTACAGTTAAACACAGAGACATGTCCACACCTGTACAGTTAAACACAGAGACATGTCCACACCTGTACAGTTAAACACAGAGACATGTCCACACCTGTACAGTTAAACACAGAGACATGTCCACACCTGTACAGTTAAACACAGAGACATGTCCACACCTGTTCAGTTAAACACAGAGACATGTCCACACCTGTACAGTTAAACACAGAGACATGTCCACACATGTTCAGTTAAACACAGAGACATGTCCACACCTGTTCAGTTAACACAGAGACACTGATCTACACACCTGTACAGTTAAACACAGAGACATGTCCACACCTGTTCAGTTAAACACAGAGACATGTCCACACCTTATCAGTTAAACACAGAGACATGTCCACACCTGTACAGTTAAACACAGAGACACTGGTGTCCACACCTGTACAGTTAAACACAGAGACACTGGTGTCCACACCTGTACAGTTAAACACAGAGACACTGATCTACACACCTGTACAGTTAAACACAGAGACATGTCCACACCTGTACAGTTAAACACAGAGACACTGGTGCACACAACTGCACAGGTAAGAACTGACAGACTCACACAATACATGCAGATGTGTGCACACAGAGAAGCTTACTGTATATTATTTCCCCCCATTCTGACCTGGACTCTCCTGTCTTCAGAAACACCCGACATTGAGTATGGAGTAAGCGGAAAGATGTGGTAGTGCATTTTTCTCTTTAAACCATCGGGAGAGTTCACCTAGTCTAAACCATCGGGAGAGTTCACCTAGTCTAAACCATCAGGAGAGTTCACCTAGTTTAAACCATCGGGAGAGTTCACCTAGTCTAAACCATCGGGAGAGTTCACCTAGTCTAAACCATCGGGAGAGTTCACCTAGTCTAAACCATCAGGAGAGTTCACCTAGTCTAAACCATCAGGAGAGTTCACCTAGTCTAAACCATCGGGAGAGTTCACCTAGTCTAAACCATCGGGAGAGTTCACCTAGTCTAAACCATCGGGAGAGTTCACCTAGTCTAAACCATCGGGAGAGTTCACCTAGTCTAAACCATCGGGAGAGTTCACCTAGTCTAAACCATCGGGAGAGTTCACCTAGTCTAAACCATCGGGAGAGTTCACCTAGTCTAAACCATCGGGAGAGTTCACCTAGTCTAAACCATCGGGAGAGTTCACCTAGTCTAAACCATCGGAGAGTTCACCTAGTCTAAACCATCGGGAGAGTTCACCTAGTCTAAACCATCGGAGAGTTCACCTAGTCTAAACCATCGGGAGAGTTCACCTAGTCTAAACCATCGGGAGAGTTCACCTAGTCTAAACCATCGGGAGAGTTCACCTAGTCTAAACCATCGGGAGAGTTCACCTAGTCTAAACCATCGGGAGAGTTCACCTAGTCTAAACCATCGGGAGAGTTCACCTAGTCTAAACCATCGGGAGAGTTCACCTAGTCTAAACCATCGGGAGAGTTCACCTAGTCTAAACCATCGGGAGAGTTCACCTAGTGTAAACCATCGGGAGCACACGCTTCGCCCATTTACTTTCAATATAGATGGTCCCACTCCACCATTTAATGTAATGGACTGTCATCTCTCTCTCTCTCTCTCTCTCTCTCTCTCTCTCTGTCTCTGTCTCTGTCTCTGTCTCTGTCTCTCTCTCTCTCTAATTCAATTCAAGCGGCTTTATTGGCATGGGTAACATGTGTTAACATTGCCAAAGCAAGTAAGGTAGATAATTTTTATTGTTTATTTCACTTTATATATTAACAGTAGACATCACACATACAGAAGTTTCAAAACAATAAAGACATTACAAATGTCATATTATATATATATATATACAGTGTTTTTACAATGTACAAATGGTTAAGGACACAGGATAAAATAAATAAGCATAGATATGGGTTGTATTTACAATGGTGCGTGTTCTTCACTGGTTGCCCTTTTCTCGTGGCAACAGGTCACAAATCTTGCTGCTCTGATGGCACACTGTGGAATTTCACCCAGTGGATATGGGAGTTTTTCAAAATTGGATTTGTTTTCGAATTCTTTGTGGATCTGTGTAATCTGAGGGAAATATGTCTCTCTAATATGGTCATACATTGGGCAGGAGGTTAGGAAGTGCAGCTCAGTTTCCACCTCATTTTGTGGGCAGTGAGCACATAGCCTGTCTTCTCTTGAGAGCCATGTCTGCCTACGGCGGCCTTTCTCAATAGCAAGGCTATGCTCACGGAGTCTGTACATAGTCAAAGCTTTCCTTAATTTTTGGTCAGTCACAGTGGTCAGGTATTCTGCCGCTGTGTACTCTCTGTGTAGGGCCAAATAGCATTCTAGTTTGCTCTGTTTTTTGTTAATTCTTTCCAATGTGTCAAGTAATTATCTTTTTGTTTTCTCATGATTTGGTTGTGTCTAATTGTGCTGTCATGGGGCTCTGTGGGGTGTGTTTGTGAACAGAGCCCCAGGACCAGCTTGCTGGGGACTCTTCTCAGGTTCATCTCTCTGTAGGTGATGGCTTTGTTGTGGAAGGTTTGGGAATCGCTTCCTTTTAGGTGGTTATAGAATTTAACAGCTCTTTTCTGGATTTTGATAATTAGTGGGTATCGGCCTAATTCTGCTCTGCATGCATTATTTGGTGTTCTACGTTGTACACGGAGGATATTTTTGTAGAATTCTGCGTGCAGAGTCTCGATTTGGTGTTTGTCCCATTTTGTGAAGTCTTGTTTGGTGAGCGGACCCCAGACCTCACAACCATAAAGGGCAATGGGCTCTATGACTGATTCAAGTATTTTTAGCCAAATCCTAATTGGTATGTTGAGATTTATGTTCCTTTTGATGGCATAGAATGCCCTTCTTTCCTTGTCTCTCAGATCGTTCACAGCTTTGTGTAAGTTACCTGTGGCGCTGATGTTTAGTCCAAGGTATGTATAGTTTTTTGTGTGCTCTAGGGCAACAGTGTCTAGATGGAATTTGTATTTGTGGTCCTGGTGACTGGACCTTTTTTGGAACACCATTATTTTGGTCTTACTGAGATTTACTGTCAGAGCCCAGGTCTGACAGAATCTGTGCATAAGATCTAGGTGCTGCTGTAGGCCCTCCTTGGTTGGTGACAGAAGCACCAGATCATCAGCAAACAGCAGACATTTGACTTCAGATTCTAGTAGGGTGAGGCCGGGTGCTGCAGACTTTTCTAGTGCCCGCGCCAGTTCGTTGATATATGTTGAAGAGGGTGGGGCTTAAGCTGCATCCCTGTCTAACCCCACGACCCTGTGTGAAGAAATGTGTGTGTTTTTGCCAATTTTAACCGCACACTTGTTGTTTGTGTACATGGATTTTATGATGTCGTATGTTTTACCCCCAACACCACTTTCCATCAGTTTGTATAGCAGACCCTCATGCCAAATTGAGTCGAAGGCTTTTTGAAATCAACAAAGCATGAGAAGACTTTGCCTTTGTTTTGGTTTGTTTGGTTGTCAATTAGGGTGTGCAGGGTGAATACATGGTCTGTTGTACGGTAATTTGGTAAAAAGCCAATTTGACATTTGCTCAGTGCATTGTTTTCATTGAGGAAGTGTACGAGTCTGCTGTTAATGATAATGCAGAGGATTTTCCCAAGGTTACTGTTGACGCATATTCCACGGTAGTTATTGGAATTGAATTTGTCTCCATTTTTGTGGATTGGGGTGATCAGTCCTTGGTTCCAAATATTGGGAAGATGCCAGAGCTAAGGATGATGTTAAAGAGTTTTAGTATAGCCAATTGGAATTTGTTGTCTGTATATTTGATCATTTCATTGAGGATACCATCAACACCACAGGCCTTTTTGGGTTGGAGGGTTTTCTTTTGTCCTGTAACTCATTCAATGTAATTGGAGAATCCAGTGGGTTCTGGTAGTCTTTAATAGTTGATTCTAAGATCTGTATTTGATCATGTATATGTTTTTGCTCTTTATTCTTTGTTATAGAGCCAAAAAGATTGGAGAAGTGGTTTACCCATACATCTCCATTTTGGATAGATAATTCTTCGTGTTGTTGTTTGTTTAGTGTTTTCCAATTTTCCCAGAAGTGGTTAGAGGCTATGGATTCTTCAATTACATTGAGCTGATTTCTGACATGCTGTTCCTTCTTTTTCCGTAGTGTATTTCTGTATTGTTTAGTGATTCACCATAGTGAAGGCGTAGAGACTCGGGTTTTCCGGGTCTCTATGTTTTCTCTCTCTCTCTCTCTCTCTCTCTCTCTCTCTCTCTCTCTCTCTCTCTCTCTCTCTCTCTCTCTCTCTCTCTCTCTCTCTCTCTCTCTCTCTGTCTCTCTGTCTCTCTCTCTCTCTCTCTCTCTCTCTCTCTCTGTCTCTCTGTCTCTCTGTCTCTCTCTCTGTCTCTCTGTCTCTCTGTCTCTCTGTCTCTCTGTCTCTCTCTCTCTCTCTCTCTCTCTCTCTCTCTCTCTCTCTCTCTCTCTCTCTCTCTCTCTCTCTTATATGTGTATATGTATATATATGTGTGTATATATATATATATATGTGTATATATATACATGACTAGAACAAGGCAGCAGGTGTGTGGTGGAGGGGAGTCTTACATACCTTTGTCCAACTGGAACAATGCTGCCTCTGTCCTGGTTCCATTGTTGTGGGCTGTAACCATCACTTAGACAGGCCCCTGCACCTGCCCTTGGGACTGTCTGCCCAGTCACACACTCAGACATATTCACACCCTCTCGGCCGTCTGTGTTTGTCCTTGGGACTGTCTGCCCAGTCACACGCTCAGACATATTCACACCCTCTCGGCCGTCTGTGTTTGTCCTTGGATGCGTGGAATGACAGTTTCACAGCCGGCTCAAACACCACTTTGCGTTGCACCACTTTTAAAATTGTGTTTAACAACGGTGAAGAGAGTTTGGAGAACACTGGCTGTGTGTGGGTGTGTTCCTTTCCACAGGCAAATCAAACCGGGCTTTGTCTGGGGAACGTTGTTCCAGTCCTTCACTCCTTCCTGTAAAAACAATTAGCTGCTCCATTTACACAAGGCCCCATCAGATAGACACTGATGTCATGTTAGATCACTTTATTGCCAAGCCCCTTCTCTCTCTCTCTCACTCACTCACTTGCTCTCTCTCACTCACTCACTCACTCTCTCACTCATGTGATCTTAGACCAGCTCAGGGATGGTTGAGTTCTGTTGTTGTCTACCTGGTCCAGTGTCAGTCTGCTGCAGCTCTGTCCTGCTGTGCTTTCCCCATCACACACACACATATCTACCTGGTCCAGTGTCAGTCTGCTGCAGCTCTGTCCTGCTGTGCTTTCCCCATCACACACACACATATCTACCTGGTCCAGTGTCAGTCTGCTGCAGCTCTGTCCTGCTCTGTGCTTTCCCCTTTCCCATCACACACACACATATCTACCTGGTCCAGTGTCAGTCTGCTGCAGCTCTGTCCTGCTGTGCTTTCCCCATCACACACACACATATCTACCTGGTCCAGTGTCAGTCTGCTGCAGCTCTGTCCTGCTGTGCTTTCCCCATCACACACACACATATCTACCTGGTCCAGTGTCAGTCTGCTGCAGCTCTGTCCTGCTGTGCTTTCCCATCACACACACACATATCTACCTGGTCCAGTGTCAGTCTGCTGCAGCTCTGTCCTGCTGTGCTTTCCCCATCACACACACACATATCTACCTGGTCCAGTGTCAGTCTGCTGCAGCTCTGTCCTGCTGTGCTTTCCCCATCACTCCCACACTCACAGCCTGTCTCATAGTCACCAGGGATGATGGACAACAGCCATCTCTGTCCAGTTTCTCCTCTGTTTAAAGTGTTTGGGAAGTCAATTGGTTATATAATAGGGTTTCCAGTGTCAGACCTGTGCTTTGGATTACTGTGTGTACTAGAGTGATTCACTGGTGACCTGTGAACATAACATGTATGAAATGTGAGTTCAGCTTTCCTGCTCTTTCGCTGCCAAGTGCCCACACAATATTTGCACAGTAGTAGTTGTGTACCGTAATGTCTGGACTATTAAGCGCACCTGAATATAAACCACACCCACTGAATTATTAAAGACGATGTATTTTGTCCATAAATAAGCCGTACGTGTCTATAAGCCGCAGGTGCCTACCGGTACATTGAAACAAATGAACTTTACACAGCCTTTAAACGAAACACGGCTTGTAACAAAAATAAATAGGCTTTTAAACGAAACACGGCTTGTTACAAAAATTAATAGGCTTTTAAACGAAACACGGCTTATTACAAAAATGTTAAAAAAATAGCAGTAAACAGTAGCCTACCAAGAAGTCATTGGTCACTATCTTCCTGTGCACTGAAACCACTGAAGTCATCTCCTTCGGTGTCAGAGTTGAATAGCCTCAGAATTGCTTCATCCGATGTTGGATCGCTGCCCTCTTCAATACGCAGCAGGTCCAGCCTTTCGAACCCCGTTGATGATAGTGGATTTTTTGACAATGCTCCACGCTGTCAGCAGCTCTATTTCCTTTTCCAACGGCCAGATCGATCGCCTTCAACTTGAAAGCTGCATCATATGCATTTCTCCGTGTCTTTGCCATGATGAGGGTGACAAAATGACTACCATAATCAGAATGAGGGGCAGTTTGAGCACGCTCGATTTACGTCACATTATGTGACGGTGCTCAGTTTTTTGGCGGCATGAATCTTGTGAAAGCGGGAAAAATCCATAAATTAGCCGCGTCATTGTATAAACCACCAGGTTCAAAGCGTGGGAATAAAGTAGCGGCTTATAGTCCGGAAATGACGGTATTCTGTCTGTAGTATGGCCTGTCTGTTCACGGCCATCTCAGGGCCTGTCTCTAGCCTTTTGCGGGCCCTAAGCAAGATTTGGTTGGCAAGACATGTTGCCATGGGGCAGAGAGAACTGCAATTCTACATGTTGCCATGGGGCAGAGAGAACTGCAATTCTACATGTTGCCATGGGGCAGAGAGAACTGCAATTCTACATGTTGCCATGGGGCAGAGAGAACTGCAATTCTACATGTTGCCATGGGGCAGAGAGAACTGCAATTCTACATGTTGCCATGGGGCAGAGAGAACTGCAATTCTACATGTTGCCATGGGGCAGAGAGAACTGCAATTCTACATGTTGCCATGGGGCAGAGAGAACTGCAATTTTATAACATATATTTTTATGCAATTCTACAGAGAGAAATGTGCAGTTTTCAGCTAATTTCCTACCCATTTTGCCATGGGGTGGAGAGATTTTTACAGTTTTAAAGCACATTTCCTGCAGTTCTACACATGTTGAAATGAATGATGCCATGTTAACATGGTAGTCATTCTCACTCAGATAGGCTAACAAAATCATTGGGGGCCCCCTGGAGCTCAGGGCCCATGGGCATGTTCCACGTGTGCCCGGTCAGGATACGACCATGATTACCAGAAGTGTAAATAGCTATCTAAACTAACTACCAATTAAAACATTGTTTGCTGACATGGATAGTTGAGTGACTGACAGTGACTGACATAAAGAGAAAAATGCTGATGCACAACCAAATGTTCTGTTTTTATCTCTGTGTCTGTAGTTACTGGCCATAGAGGGAAGGCTGAGCCCCCAGGTGTTGTCTGCTCTAGAGGAAGACTCTCAGCTGTCAGACTACTGGCCTGTCGCTCTCTGTCCACCCTGCTCAAACTGATAGGACCCAGTCTCCGCCCAGATGCCCTGAACAACATCTACCCTGGTACTATACTGGTGTCTCCCTCTGTGTATCCTGTCTTTATTAGAGAAAACATGTCTTTCTCTCCTCTCTTGCCACTCTATGCCTATCTTTCATTCCTCTCTTTCTTTCATTCTCTCTCCTTCTCTCTCTCTGTTCCTCTCTCATTCCCTCTGTCATGACACACACCTTTTGTCTACATCTTTCTAGTGCATCCATGATTGTTTATGATCCTATTTAAATAGATTTAGTCATTCTAATTTAGTCATTCTAATTTGTTCAGCTCCTGCTCTCTGTTTGTGTCTGTGTGTCTCCTATCTTTGCGTGTCTCTGGGTTCTTTCATAAATGTACTGTGTGTGTGTGTGTGTGTGTGTGTGTGTGTGTGTGTGTGTGTGTGTGTGTGTGTGTGTGTGTGTGTGTGTGTGTGTGTGTGTGTGTGTGTGTGTGTGTGTGTGTGTGCATCCTCAGAGGTGCTGAAGCGTCTGGATGACAGCAGTGAGGAGGTGAGGGGCGTGGCCCTCAGGGCTCTGGGCCTATGGCTTGCCTCCCTGGGGAAAGACTACAACTCCCAGCTCTACAGTCAACACCTGGAGGCCCTGTTCCAGCAGCTGCTGCTGCACCTGGACGACCCAGACAGCCGCGTGCAGGACACTGTGCTTGGTGAGACTCACACTACCACATTGGTCCAATCCTAAATCAACCCCTATACCAGGAAGATGGGCCATGACAACCCTTAGACCAGGAAGAGGGGCCATGACAACCCTTAGACCAGGAAGAGGGGCCATGACAACCCTTAGACCAGGAAGAGGGGCCATGACAACCCTTAGACCAGGAAGAGGGGCCATGACAACCCTTAGACCAGGAAGAGGGGCCATGACAACCTTTAGACCAGGAAGAGGGGCCATGACAACCCTTAGACCAGGAAGAGGGGCCATGATGGAAAAGATGGTATGGAGGAGAAACAGATGAGATTGGAA